>NC_142939.1:1108689-1116189 GCF_046866305.1 Octopus bimaculoides | reverse complement strand
CTTACTGGCCGCATCTCTGTACATGGCTCGCACAGCTCTCACTAGCCATTCTTCTATCCCAAGTTTCCTCATTGACCACCAGATAAGGGATCGGGGGACCCTGTCAAAGGCTTTCTCCATGTCAACGAAAGCCAGGTACAGAGGTTTATCCTTGGCTAGGTATTTCTCTTGCAACTGTCTCACTAGAAATAAGGCATCAGTAGTGCTTTTACCTGGCACGAACCCAAACTGCATCTCATCTAAATTGATTCGCTCCCTAATTAGTTGGGCTATGACCCTCTCTGTAACTTTCATAACCTGATCTAACAGCTTGATGCCTCTGTAATTATTTGTATCTAAAGCGTCCCCTTTACCTTTGTAGCAGTTGACTATGATGCTGCTACACCAGTCATAGGGTATGACTCCTTCGTGTATCACCTGGTTCGTAATACGGGTGACTAGGCTATAGCCAACACTGCCAGATATTTTGAGCATCTCTGCAGTGATTCCTGATGGGCCGGGGGCTTTCCCGGTCTTCATACTCTTAATTGCTTTATCTACCCTGGTACTATCAACTCGGATAGCTGGTCCCTCTATTGGGTCGACATAAGGCAGGCTCTCTTTCTCCCATTCATTCTCTTTATTAAGCAATCTATCGTAGTGGCATCTCCAGACCTCTTTCTTTGCATCCTCATTTAATGCAAGCGTACCATCATCCATGCGAACACATTTCTCTCCTACAACATCACTATTCTCTCTCCTACACTGTCTTGCAACCCGAAATACCTCGAGTCTTTGGTCCTCACGGCGCAGAACATTGGCAAATCTTTCCTTATCTGCTTCCCCTCTGGCTAAATAAACCTGTCGCCTAGCCTCCCTTCTGGCACATTGGTACAATTCCCTGCTACCACCGTTCTTCCAGTCCTTCCAAGCTTGTTTCTTTTGTCTAATAGCCCTGTCTACCTCCTTGTTCCACCACCACGTTACTCTGGGTTGGGAGGGGACCTTACACCACCCACAAATCTGGTCGGTGGCTTTCAACAGGTTGTCCCGCAGAAATCTCCAATTGTCTTCCACGTTGTATGATGCTATATCCCCTTCTATTTCGTTAAATGCTTCAAGTAACTTGTCTCTAAGTCTCTGTCCGTTTGCAGGGTCTTTAAGCTTCCACACCCTTCTTCTCCAAGCCTGTCTAATTCTGGGCACCCATTTTGCCTTGATCCCAAAGTCGCTAACTACTAATCTATGTTGTGGGGTACATTCTTCGCCAGGGTAGGTTTTGGCATTTATAAGCCGCCCTCTTTCCCTATTTCTGGCGAGGATGTAGTCGATTTGGCTAGAGTGTCTGCCGGAGCGGTAGGTGACTAGGTGACTGGCAGGTTTCCTGAAGTTGGTATTGCAGACCATAAGATTGGTTGCATCACAGAACTCCAGCAGTCTGGTTCCCTCCTCGTTGCGGGAACCGAAGCCATAGCCTCCATGTATGCCATGGAAGCCCCCAGCACGACGTCCGACATGACCGTTGAAGTCTCCAGCCACAAAGAGAAGGTCCCTGTCACTCGTCGACGAGGTAGTTTGCAAGAGGGTGTCATAGAATTGGTCTTTCAGACCATCTGGTAGCCCAGGTTGAGGTGCATAGGCTGAGATGACAGTAGCTAATCTATGATGAAGCACTAGTCTGATCTTAAGTACTCTGTCACTTACTCTAACGACCTCGATTACCTTATCCACCCATTTCTCCGCTAGAAGTATTCCTACGCCCCCGACCCCGTCAGTGTTCCCTGCCCAGAAAATCTTGTACCTGTGTTCTTTGCCTGTGAGGAACCTTGCAGAACCTCCTCTCCATCTTACTTCCTGGATGCAGCACATATCTACGCATCTCCGTTCAAGCATCTCAACAATTTCACCAGATCTACCTTTCAGCGTGCCGACGTTGAGAGTGCCAATCCTAACAGTATGGGTGTTGGGGGTGTGGGCCTGTAGCCTGGGAAGAGGAAAAGCAGTGTCGTGTACCTGAAAAGAAAACTTGCAATTGGAAGAATTCATAAGCAAAACATTACCTACAACCTGCAAACATTTCTCAACCTTAATGCGCTACCCAAAGGTAGGGGAGAGGATGGCCAAGGCCACTAGATGGGTTCCGGGAGACAGCCGAGGTTGACAGGATGACAAAGGGATGAACTTCCGGTGGAGGGGTGGGATGACAGAGGAATGAACTTCCGGTGGAGGGGGTGGGATGACAGAGGAATGAACTTCCGGTGGAGGGGGCGGGATGACAGAGAAATGAACTTCCGGTGGAGGGGGTGGGATGACAGAGGAATGAACTTCCGGTGGAGGGGGTGGGATGACAGAGGAATGAACTTCCGGTGGAGGGGGTGGGATGACAGAGGAATGAACTTCCGGTGGAGGGGTGGGATGACAGAGGAATGAACTTCCGGTGGAGGGGGTGGGATGACAGAGGAATGAACTTCCGGTGGAGGGGGTGGGATGGCAGAGGAATGAACTTCCGGTGGAGGGGGTGGGATGACAGAGGAATGAACTTCCGGTGGAGGGGGTGGGATGACAGAGGAATGAACTTCCGGTGGAGGGGGTGGGATGGCAGAGGAATGAACTTCCGGTGGGAGGGGGTGGGATGACAGAGGAATGAACTTCCGGTGGAGGGGGTGGGATGACAGAGGAATGAACTTCCGGTGGAGGGGGTGGGATGACAGAGGGATGACAGACGAATGAACTTCCGGTGGAGGGGGTGGGAGGGCGGGTTACCGCCAGCGAGTAGAGAGGGCTCTTAATTGTAGATTTTAAATATTTGAGAGACAACAATGCATAAATCGTAATTTTTTAAAAGAGCAATGAATTCTGGGTGATTAGAATATAACGTAGCATGAATTTAGGAAGCTTAGAAAATGAATAAGCATGAATTTAAGACAACAACTGAATTCAATTGAATTTCATGGAGAGAAACAAGATAAATAATAAGGGACAAAAAACTAAAGCGCAAGGTATTGAGATGTTTGAGGCCGTAAATAAATAAAAATCTCTATCTTATCTGCATCTTGGGTATTTCGTCGTAGTACGTCAGCGAGATAATTTAGAATGGGTTTCTCATTTATATATAGCCAGAACCTGAAGACCTTAAAGGAAAGACTACGAAGGGGAGAGAGAGAGGATGGAGGGGTAGACAGAGGCATGGCGGGAGAAAAGATCATCATCATCATCATCATATATATATATAAAGAGAGAGAGAGAGAGAGGGGGGACCAGTCAAGCAGCACATCACGCTGTAATTCTTGGGCTGAGAAATCAACACTTAAAAGCCATAATTTTAAGGAGCGATAAGAATTTTTGAATAAAGGAAAATGGGTAGTGGTGGTGGGTAGGTACCGCCAGCGAGTAGAGAGGGCTCTTAATTGTAGATTTTAAATATTTGAGAGACAACAATGCATAAATCGTAATTTTTTAAAAGAGCAATGAATTCTGGGTGATTAGAATATAACGTAGCATGAATTTAGGAAGCTTAGAAAATGAATAAGCATGAATTTAAGACAACAACTGAATTCAATTGAATTTCATGGAGAGAAACAAGATAAATAATAAGGGACAAAAAACTAAAGCGCAAGGTATTGAGATGTTTGAGGCCGTAAATAAATAAAAATCTCTATCTTATCTGCATCTTGGGTATTTCGTCGTAGTACGTCAGCGAGATAATTTAGAATGGGTTTCTCATTTATATATAGCCAGAACCTGAAGACCTTAAAGGAAAAACTACGAAGGGGAGAGAGAGAGGATGGAGGGGTAGACAGAGGCATGGCGGGAGAAAAGATCATCATCATCATCATCATATATATATATAAAGAGAGAGAGAGAGAGAGAGAGGGGGGACCAGTCAAGCAGCACATCACGCTGTAATTCTTGGGCTGAGAAATCAACACTTAAAAGCCATAATTTTAAGGAGCGATAAGAATTTTTGAATAAGGGAAAATGGGTAGTGGTGGTGGGTAGGTACCGCCAGCGAGTAGAGAGGGCTCTTAATTGTAGATTTTAAATATTTGAGAGACAACAATGCATAAATCGTAATTTTTTAAAAGAGCAATGAATTCTGGGTGATTAGAATATAACGTAGCATGAATTTAGGAAGCTTAGAAAATGAATAAGCATGAATTTAAGACAACAACTGAATTCAATTGAATTTCATGGAGAGAAACAAGATAAATAATAAGGGACAAAAAACTAAAGCGCAAGGTATTGAGATGTTTGAGGCCGTAAATAAATAAAAATCTCTATCTTATCTGCATCTTGGGTATTTCGTCGTAGTACGTCAGCGAGATAATTTAGAATGGGTTTCTCATTTATATATAGCCAGAACCTGAAGACCTTAAAGGAAAAACTACGAAGGGGAGAGAGAGAGGATGGAGGGGTAGACAGAGGCATGGCGGGAGAAAAGATCATCATCATCATCATCATATATATATATAAAGAGAGAGAGAGAGAGAGAGAGGGGGGACCAGTCAAGCAGCACATCACGCTGTAATTCTTGGGCTGAGAAATCAACACTTAAAAGCCATAATTTTAAGGAGCGATAAGAATTTTTGAATAAAGGAAAATGGGTAGTGGTGGTGGGTAGGTACCGCCAGCGAGTAGAGAGGGCTCTTAATTGTAGATTTTAAATATTTGAGAGACAACAATGCATAAATCGTAATTTTTTAAAAGAGCAATGAATTCTGGGTGATTAGAATATAACGTAGCATGAATTTAGGAAGCTTAGAAAATGAATAAGCATGAATTTAAGACAACAACTGAATTCAATTGAATTTCATGGAGAGAAACAAGATAAATAATAAGGGACAAAAAACTAAAGCGCAAGGTATTGAGATGTTTGAGGCCGTAAATAAATAAAAATCTCTATCTTATCTGCATCTTGGGTATTTCGTCGTAGTACGTCAGCGAGATAATTTAGAATGGGTTTCTCATTTATATATAGCCAGAACCTGAAGACCTTAAAGGAAAAACTACGAAGGGGAGAGAGAGAGGATGGAGGGGTAGACAGAGGCATGGCGGGAGAAAAGATCATCATCATCATCATCATATATATATATAAAGAGAGAGAGAGAGA
Organism: Octopus bimaculoides; assembly: GCF_046866305.1. Taxonomy (NCBI): domain Eukaryota; kingdom Metazoa; phylum Mollusca; class Cephalopoda; order Octopoda; family Octopodidae; genus Octopus; species Octopus bimaculoides. The sequence goes on along the minus strand of NC_142939.1, from coordinate 1,111,100 downwards.
GAGAGGGGGGGGACCAGTCAAGCAGCACATCACGCTGTAATTCTTGGGCTGAGAAATCAACACTTAAAAGCCATAATTTTAAGGAGCGATAAGAATTTTTGAATAAAGGAAAATGGGTAGTGGTGGTGGGTAGGTACCGCCAGCGAGTAGAGAGGGCTCTTAATTGTAGATTTTAAATATTTGAGAGACAACAATGCATAAATCGTAATTTTTTAAAAGAGCAATGAATTCTGGGTGATTAGAATATAACGTAGCATGAATTTAGGAAGCTTAGAAAATGAATAAGCATGAATTTAAGACAACAACTGAATTCAATTGAATTTCATGGAGAGAAACAAGATAAATAATAAGGGACAAAAAACTAAAGCGCAAGGTATTGAGATGTTTGAGGCCGTAAATAAATAAAAATCTCTATCTTATCTGCATCTTGGGTATTTCGTCGTAGTACGTCAGCGAGATAATTTAGAATGGGTTTCTCATTTATATATAGCCAGAACCTGAAGACCTTAAAGGAAAAACTACGAAGGGGAGAGAGAGAGGATGGAGGGGTAGACAGAGGCATGGCGGGAGAAAAGATCATCATCATCATCATCATATATATATATAAAGAGAGAGAGAGAGAGAGAGAGGGGGGACCAGTCAAGCAGCACATCACGCTGTAATTCTTGGGCTGAGAAATCAACACTTAAAAGCCATAATTTTAAGGAGCGATAAGAATTTTTGAATAAAGGAAAATGGGTAGTGGTGGTGGGTAGGTACCGCCAGCGAGTAGAGAGGGCTCTTAATTGTAGATTTTAAATATTTGAGAGACAACAATGCATAAATCGTAATTTTTTAAAAGAGCAATGAATTCTGGGTGATTAGAATATAACGTAGCATGAATTTAGGAAGCTTAGAAAATGAATAAGCATGAATTTAAGACAACAACTGAATTCAATTGAATTTCATGGAGAGAAACAAGATAAATAATAAGGGACAAAAAACTAAAGCGCAAGGTATTGAGATGTTTGAGGCCGTAAATAAATAAAAATCTCTATCTTATCTGCATCTTGGGTATTTCGTCGTAGTACGTCAGCGAGATAATTTAGAATGGGTTTCTCATTTATATATAGCCAGAACCTGAAGACCTTAAAGGAAAAACTACGAAGGGGAGAGAGAGAGGATGGAGGGGTAGACAGAGGCATGGCGGGAGAAAAGATCATCATCATCATCATCATATATATATATAAAGAGAGAGAGAGAGAGAGAGAGGGGGGACCAGTCAAGCAGCACATCACGCTGTAATTCTTGGGCTGAGAAATCAACACTTAAAAGCCATAATTTTAAGGAGCGATAAGAATTTTTGAATAAAGGAAAATGGGTAGTGGTGGTGGGTAGGTACCGCCAGCGAGTAGAGAGGGCTCTTAATTGTAGATTTTAAATATTTGAGAGACAACAATGCATAAATCGTAATTTTTTAAAAGAGCAATGAATTCTGGGTGATTAGAATATAACGTAGCATGAATTTAGGAAGCTTAGAAAATGAATAAGCATGAATTTAAGACAACAACTGAATTCAATTGAATTTCATGGAGAGAAACAAGATAAATAATAAGGGACAAAAAACTAAAGCGCAAGGTATTGAGATGTTTGAGGCCGTAAATAAATAAAAATCTCTATCTTATCTGCATCTTGGGTATTTCGTCGTAGTACGTCAGCGAGATAATTTAGAATGGGTTTCTCATTTATATATAGCCAGAACCTGAAGACCTTAAAGGAAAAACTACGAAGGGGAGAGAGAGAGGATGGAGGGGTAGACAGAGGCATGGCGGGAGAAAAGATCATCATCATCATCATCATATATATATATAAAGAGAGAGAGAGAGAGAGAGAGAGGGGGGACCAGTCAAGCAGCACATCACGCTGTAATTCTTGGGCTGAGAAATCAACACTTAAAAGCCATAATTTTAAGGAGCGATAAGAATTTTTGAATAAAGGAAAATGGGTAGTGGTGGTGGGTAGGTACCGCCAGCGAGTAGAGAGGGCTCTTAATTGTAGATTTTAAATATTTGAGAGACAACAATGCATAAATCGTAATTTTTTAAAAGAGCAATGAATTCTGGGTGATTAGAATATAACGTAGCATGAATTTAGGAAGCTTAGAAAATGAATAAGCATGAATTTAAGACAACAACTGAATTCAATTGAATTTCATGGAGAGAAACAAGATAAATAATAAGGGACAAAAAACTAAAGCGCAAGGTATTGAGATGTTTGAGGCCGTAAATAAATAAAAATCTCTATCTTATCTGCATCTTGGGTATTTCGTCGTAGTACGTCAGCGAGATAATTTAGAATGGGTTTCTCATTTATATATAGCCAGAACCTGAAGACCTTAAAGGAAAAACTACGAAGGGGAGAGAGAGAGGATG
>NC_142939.1:978973-1088973 GCF_046866305.1 Octopus bimaculoides | reverse complement strand
CATATACTCATTTACTATTTGTTTATATATATATATATATATATATATATATATATATATATATATATGCTATATAGTATATACCATATTATGCGACGGTTTGTGGTTATGTATGTGTGTTATGTACGCGAAAGGCTCTGAAATGGTGAGTCCTCGAGGAAAAGAATTTAATTTTCGAAACCCGCGTCCATAGAGAATGTCGTCCGTAAGTGATAATTAAAATATATAATTTGCTACGAGAAACAACTTAACTTTTAGATCGACAGCTCTCACACAATTTTTGGCCATCGATCTTTCTCTCTCAACTGACTCTCTCTTTCTCTCATCTCTCTCTGTATCTTTCTTTCTGTATATGCCTTATCTCTCACGCACTGCTTTCATTTTGTTTAAAACGTCTTCCGATGTTTACTTTCATTTGAGGACACCTATTATGCACAAAGCCTGTTTTCTGATTCGGTAAAATGATAAAATTTTAAACCTTTGTAATATTTTCCTAATTTTTTTTTTCTGGAATAAATAAATCACTAACTCGGATTTAGCAGGAAAAGGTACATCACCATCCAAAATAAGCAATTTTTCACTTAATATTAAGCTTTCAAAATTTGTGACAGTAACAGAAACGATCTCCCCATCACTTTAACCTTTTGCTTTTCTCATGGAAAATTTTGCCCCACTCTCTCACGCTACATAATAGTATATAGCTCACGCTGCGTGTGCGTGTGTAGATGTGTGTACGAGTGTGTGTCTGTGTGTCTGTGTTTGTCAGTATATGTGCATGGGTGTGTGTATGGAATTTCTTTAAAGCGACGGAGGGATGCTAAAAGAGCATGCAAAAGTTAATTTATTCTAAACAAGGGAGATAGTGGTGTGTGCTAGACGAAGAGCTAAATCTCCCTTAAATCACACACCTTTTCGTCTGAAAATGATTTTGAAATTAGAAACAAATTGCAGATTCGGGCTGACGGTCTTTCAGACTATAATTAAAAACAATTTCGAAAAGAGCGAAGCTTCAGGATTTATGGAGAAGGCAGGGTTAATGAAGACATTTTAAAAATATCACTATTGTTTTTATATAACATTTTATTTCTGTTGAAAATAAAGGATGTGCAGATCGTAATAGTAACCACCGATTTCCAATTTTTGTTTTCTTTTAATCTTCAAATTTTCCACCATCTATTATAAATGCGTAGTGCAAAATTAAAAAAAGAAGACCAAAATCACTCCTTAATGGTGGAGGGAGTTAAAAAAAAAAAAAAAAGATTAGAAATGTTCAAAACATTTTTTCAAGCAAAGGAGTTTCCCATTTTATAAAATGCATAGTGAAAAAACAATTGGACAAAATCGGTCCAGAAGCGGGAGAGCGGGGGATAATGCTCCTATCCATCATATACAATCGTGTAGCAAAAGCATTTGAAAAATCCGTCAAAACGATGAAAATACTAAGTCCGCCATGATAATCTGCTGTGAAGATACCACGGCACTGATGGGAAATTCAACTAGTGCGTGTGTGTGTATGTGTATGCATCTGAGTGTGTTGTGTAAGTGTCAGTGTGCTTATATGTATAAATATTGTGGCACTTTGTCGGTTACGACGACGAGGGTTCCAGTTGATCTGATCAACGAAACAGCCTGCGCGTGAAATTAACGTGCAAGTGGCTGAGCACTCCACATAAACGTGCAACCTTAACGGAGTACTCGGGGAGATTCAGCTTGACACAGAGTGTGACAAGGCTGGCCCTTTGAAATGCAGGTACAACAGAAACAGGAAGAAAGAATGAGAGAAAGTTGTGATGAAATACTGCAGCAGGGGTCACCAACACTCCCTGCCGGAGCCGCATGGAGCTTTAGGTGTTTTCGATCAATAAACACTCACAACGTCCGGTCTGGGAATCAAACCGTGATCCTACGACCGCGAGACTGCTGCCCTAACCACTGGGCCATTGCGCCTCCGCTGTATATATATGTGTGCGTGTGTATACATATATATGCATATATATATGTATATATATATATATATATATATATATATATTATTCATATTATTATTTGATTGAACGCCAAGCATCCGTTTCCAAGTTAGTTTATGTTAATCTTTTTGATGCGAATCTATCCTATATTGTTCTCTCCCTCTATCATTTTCTCTCTGATCCTTTCTCTAATTTGTTTTTCTCCTCTTCAGCGTTTACTATCTGTCCCTCTGTCCCTCTCTTTCTCTCTCTCTCTCTCTCTCTCTCTCTCTCTCTTGTTGCTCACACGTGACCACCGTCCATCTTTCTTTTCCTCATGCCATCATCTATTTTCAGGACTGTCCTTGAGGCTGGAGGTATCCTATTATCTCTCTCTTCTATTTGTTCCCTTGTCAAAGAAAGTATTTCTCCAGCGTTCGCTATTTCACCCTCGTTCTCGTCTAACAACTCTCAAACTGATAGTTTAATATAAGATTAGTATAAGACAAAATTCTTCATTGAAGAAGAAATAGATTTCTAGAAGCTATCTTAATCAAGTTATATATATATATATTAAATCATTAAAAATTAAACATTCATCACGTATTTGTATTTTTAATCATTTTAATATTATCAATTTTTTTAAAAACAATCTATTTCAATACTCACTATTTTTCTCTAATTAAGGTAGTTATAATTTCTTTCTCATTCAGCATAATTTGTACAGCACTTAGTACATAGAGAATTTATCGTATTATATAGGGATTATACGTTTAAAAATAAAAACAATATAAGCAAACAATGTGAGAAAGAATTCTATTTTAACAGTTTGAAAATTATTTCTGTAAATATTGAATCTCTGATAATTTCAATGTAGGTTTGATATTATTTTGCTTTCTTTTTTTCTCCTACCATTAGTAATGTCGTTTCGAACTGCAGGAAGACGACAAAGATAACCTGCTGTGCCAAATGAAGAAAAAGATTTGATAATATCTTGAGTGCTGTATTTTAAACTGTCGACAAAAATGAAAAGGGAATATACAGAAATGAGGAGCCATTTGCTATAATATTTACATAAACACATCTACTCGTCCATTTGTGGTTTCATCGGTTTTCTTCCTCGGGCTTTTATTCACATTAATAAAGTAAGTTGTCAACTGAATCATTATTAGGTCATTGTACTTGAAAATAATCGACATAATATCGCCAGACCTATCGACGTGTCTTTTAGAATGTATTGATATGAACTCTATATTCGCAAAATAGGCCAAAAAGTTTTTTTCCTTTATTATATTCCATTCCATACGTATTAACTGTTTTGCTTTCCAAATTATTTCTGTTATCTTTCTCATGAAAGGTTTTTAAAAAGTTATACATGTGTGTGTGGGTGTATTTTATATATATATATATGTATTGATATGTGTGTGTATGGGGGTGTTTATATGTATGTATGCATGCATGTATGTATGTATGTATGTATGTATGCACTAGAATACAGTTTCAAAGGACATTATATAGACTATGAAATATATATCTGTATTCCTCTCTATAAACACATTTATAAATATATAATTCACATAGAGAGTAATAGCGTGCCAAGAAAAGAAGATATTAAAGAAACCGTGTTTCAAGAATCAATGAAAACTGAATAAATCGAACATACTGTTAAATAATATTTCAACAATATCTACATAATATAATTTTTGTGGCGTGAGTGAAGAATATATTTCCACGGAGTAAGATGTGATATTTATTCATCGGATAGTGATAATAATATATTACAACTGTTGAGGTGCGTTGCATACATACATACATACATGCATACATACACACATACATACATACATACATACACACATACATACATACATGCATACACACATACATACATACATACATACAGACATGCATGCATACATACATACATACATACATACATACATACATACATACATACATACATACATACATACATACATACATACATACATACATACATACATGCATGCATGCATGCATGCATACATACATACATACATACATACATACATGCATACATACATACATACATACATACATGCATACAGACATACATACATACAAACATACAGACATACATACATACAGACATACATACATACATCCAAATATGCATACATACATACATACACACACACCGCACATATATATGTATATATGAGCATGTATATATATTGCTCTAACAATGTAATTATCGATATATTTCCCCATATATGCATACAAACACGCAAACACTCACATGCATATATATATATATATATATATATATACATACATACATACATACATACATACATACATACATACATACATATAAATATACACACATATATATACATATATATATATATCTATAATTTTACAACCGCATTTATATAGATAGATGGATAGATATATAGATATCCAGTTTGTGCATGTGTATGTCACATATCTATATATGCATGGATATGTGACATACGCATACATACGGACACAAAGGTGTATGTATATATACATATATATATATGAAGGCGTATGACTCAGTGGTTAAAGAGTCGAGCTTTCGATCGTGAGGTTGTGAGTTCGAATCCCGGACAGGGCTGCGTGTTGTGTTCTTGAGCAAGACACTTTATTTCACGTTACTCCATTTCACTCAGATGTAGAAATGTGTTGCGTCATCACTGGTTCCAAGCTGTATCGGCCCCTTTGCCTTTCCCTTGGATAACACTGATTGCGCGGAGAGGGGAGGCCGGTATGCATGGGCAACTGCTGATCTTCCAAAAACAACCTTGCCTGGACTTGTGCCTGGGAGGGCAACTTTCTAGGTGCAATCCCATGGTCATTCATGACCGAAGGGGGTCTTAGCAACATATATATATATATATATATATATATATATATATATATATATATATATATGATGAAAACTCCCGTTAGTTTCGACGTATGAGGATCCGACTACCTACTCTTTCTTTGTCAGTCATAATGTTTATGTTGAATGTAGCATTTAAGCTCCGCCAAAGATTTGCAAAACGCCCACGGATCCAGCAAGTATAAGAATTACAGTTCAGTGCAAGTTGTATATTTGCAGCCATTTGCTCTTTTGCCTTGCACTCCGAAGTCTGTTAATGCTGGCTGCAACAAAGCTTCTAATACCATTTTGACACAACGATCTCTATTTTGTTCGCTTGAACTAATAAGCAGTCAACGGTAATCCAACAAAATATGTCTACATATGTATACATTGCTTTATATATCTTATTTATCTTCTCAAATTTCATATTTCTTACATATATATATATATATATATATATATATATATATATATATATATATATAATAATATTATATATATGGACAGAGAGAGAGAGAGAGAGAGAGAGAGAGAGAGAGAGAGAGAGAGAGAGAGAGATTAATGACATTATGACTCCGCTCCGCAGAGTGTCAACTTTAAATATTTAAAGGACTCGTTTTGATGATGTCTAGTGATCGAGACTTCATGTTTTAAAGAGATTGTTTACTATGCTTGAACGGAATCTTTCCGATACATTTACCAATTGACAAAGTCTGTACTGTACCCCTTCCCCACCATCCGTACTAAATATTCTCCTTGTTAGTATAATAATAATGTTGTGACCGGAAGCGGAACCGCCTACTCAACGGATTCTGTTACTCTGAATGAAGTGGTCTCTTCCGCTAATCTCAGAAAAGCAATCGATATCGAAAATGGTTTTAGCAGGAAATAGAAATTGTGATGCTCAACCTTTTTGTCGTATGTAATATTTTTCAGCTTGCTTTCGATCGCTTATTATTCAGCGTATATATATGGCCGTTTTCTTCAATATAGCAAGCCACCCAATCTTTTCCACAGTTCCTGTGGAACTTTGCTTTTAGCAGACATATAGGTCGAAAATTATCCATGTAGGAATAATAAAAATTGTTGTTGTTGTTAGGATGCTTATTGAAGCGTTCGTCAGGTTTCATGTCTAACTGAGAAAAATTCACCCCACCCTTTCAATTATTCTAATGATCAATTATGCCAGACTGCATCGGATTTCTTTCGGCTTCAACATAGAGTGCACACTTGAATTTTAGTTGTAATTTCCTTTTCTATTTCGTCCATAACATCGTATGGCAGCGAAGCAGAAATTTTCTTGACATACCACTGCTAAGTTCCCGTTTGGTACGGAGAATCTACACATGTTAAAAATTTCAAGTGTATTCTAAAGTGCTACTAAAGTCTCCGTCTGATATAGTTTCTTTTATCACTGATATTTTTAAAGATTATCGACTCTATTGAAATTGCTTTTTCTAAACAAGCCAAAATGTTGTTCATGTTTGTCTTCGTCACCCAAATCCCGCTTGAATATTTCGCTGGTCAGCTCCCAGTTATCCCATTTCTGAGTAAAAGTGGCCACCCTGTTTGTCATCTCGTGCATAACTTTGTTCACTCAGAGATCTAAGCCAATCTGAACCCCAATCAAATTAACTGGCCCATCCGATTACGCCCAACATACATGTTATGTGACATGGACTAGTCACATCAGGTACCGAGTTGTATAAACTGGACAGTACAGAATACAAAAAAAAAACAAATCAAAGACAGACTTGGTAGGAATGTTATAATCACTGATTAACAACTAAAATAGAACTAACTGCAGAAAATAAAGACAGGAATGCTTTAGTTGTACCCGTAATAATTTACAGTTACAATTTTCTTAATCTAATACTGAAGAAAGTGATTAAGCTATTCAGAGCAAGAAAATATTTTGAATATAGAATGAATGCAGATCCGCGATCACAAAATACTCGCTCAGTACCTTATGCAAGTAGTAAGCAATAACAAAACTATGCTGCATGAATACAGATATATCTAGTATTGAATCATGACAAGTATATATATAAACGAGGAAACGTGGAAGAAAACAATCTGCTTTCTGTCTTTAAGTAAAGCAACAGTTTCTCGGCAGAGGCGGAAAAAATAAATTATGAAGAAAATGTAGAACTAATTGATATCGTAAGCTGCAAAATCCTAAATTACAATAGGGCTGCCGATTCTGTTGATAGAAAAATACACATTAAGTCCTTATGTGGTCAATACTGGAAAAAGCTGAAGAGAATGGAAACAGGCAATGAGAAATCACAACACTGGCAAAAAATTGCGAGACTTTAAGCAGAGATTTAATGGTATTTGATTGTAAGACAACCACTATTCTCTGTAGGATATAAGGAAGTAGAATATAGTAAATAAATTCATAATATGTGGAGATAGGGAAGAAACGTTTGATCTGCCTGTTCATTTAAAGCCGAGATAAGAACACCGGCCCTCATTAGATATTTGAGATTTAAATACACCGGAAGTATTTTAAAATACCAGCAGAATGAAGATGTTATTGTCACATACCAGAAAACGATCCTGCTGACTAGCAAAGCAACGATTGGGTGGGATATGAAAATACAGCAAGAAAAGAAATGTCTTTTACCGATACATCAGTCCCAAAAGTTTAACATATCGCTGAATGACACGGTGAAATCACCTGAATATCAAGCACCTCCAGATAGAGATAATCTGAATATGATACATGAAGGCCAAAACAATCTCTTTAACAATAGTAACGTTGGGTATGATCAAACAACATACAGACGCCTATATAATCTGCAGAAATTACATATATGCATAAAATGCAATAAACAGTGCGAATAGGCACAGAGAACATGTTACGGTAGAATGATTTTGATATAATAAAAATAACAAAATTGCAACAGAACATGTTCAAAAAGTCATGAACGAACGAAACAAAAACGATGAGAAGATTCACAGTATTTAGACAATAGGAAAATATCTCACCTCTCTCAATATATACAAACAATTACCATCAGTTTCAATAACGTGCGTGCTACTAAACTGCTTGGAATAATATCCTGAAATAACAATGCAGAGTATATAAAACAATTGACGGAAATGTTGGCAGATACATTTGTAAGTAATATGATATTTTATTTTAATTATATTGATCTTTGCATTATATCAATTATATATTTCTAGCGTTTGTATTGCCGACTGGCAACACAGAGAGCATTTACAAAACTGAAACAAAAGCAACTCTTGACATCTTCGTTGTTGTTTTTTGTTTAATTATTGACTCAAAGTACAAATGCGATCAATAGTATTCAATAGTAGATTACGTGTTGAATCGTACACTAAACATTTTGAAACTTGGGGACATAAAATCTCTATTGCTGGAAATGCTAAACTAGATTCCGATGACGCTGTAAATATCGGCTCCAAAATGCTAAATACAAAAACACACTGGTGTAACATATGGGGATTATCCATGACCCCAATCTGTAGAGTTAACTGCAATTTAACATTATCATCAGTTCAAATAGACAAATTATGAAAAGATAGCATTATTAGAAATATATCCTGTCGTGAGTAATATAGCACGCGTCAAATAACGAACAGACGAAATGAATAAATAATGATTTTGTAAACATACAAAAAAAAAAAGGAAACTAGTAAATATCCAAATAATAATCCCTGAAATTAGATGTAACCTAATCAAACAATAAAAATAAATACCAATATCTTCCTTATGCAACAATTAAAACCGTCTCATGCAAAGATAAAATGTAATTATGACATAGGTAATAAAAAGCCGAATGTTTTTCATCATCGACATGCCGTGAATAGATATGAACATTTATAATTCCTTATTGAAATAACCTATTCAGCAGTCACAAGAGCCACAAAGGAACGTGATTACTTCCTCAAGCTCCTAACTTCTGAAGCCAAGAACACAATCGTAAAAAGAAAGACTGAAAAAAAATGTCAGATTCCAGTTTCCTTAATGAGATCGAAAACGAAAAGAAAAGATATGAAATAAAACCACAGAGACAAATACTACAGAAATACAAAATATAAATGAAGTACCCGAAAAAACAAAAAAAACACCCAAGAATAAAAGATGCTTGCTATATCACAAAGATTGTTCTTTGAACAAACAGAACGTCTCCAACCAAATGCGGATTTTTCTGTAAGTAGGTAAAAGCATATAAAAAGTCAGAGCAACTCCAGAAGCAATTGAAGGAGAATATGTTGCGTCAAGAGTATGTATAATGGATGGATCACCACAAACGATGATATTAAAATGAAAAACAAACAAAACAAAAACAACGCAACCAGAGAACAAAAAGAATAAGCAATATTTTACTAGTAACCGAGATACTACGCAATATAAACAAAGAGGAAAGTTCCGGTTATAATAAAGTTTCAAACGTCTTCGTGAAATTTTCCACAAAGCACTTACAAAAGAACACATGGGAAGCACAAGAAAAGAAAGGCTGTCTTAATCTGCGAAGCCAACGAACCATTAATCTCCTAAACTGCCCTCTAACAATCATAAACATTATCACAGCAATAATATCGCAAATAACAAAAGACGATATCGAAAAAATGGGATATAAGCACTTTTTCTAGAAAGCAAACTAGAATGCATGGCGTAAAATCTCTTATGCATGTAAATAAAAGATAATTATCACCAACGTCGCAGTGGAATACAAAATGAGGACGGAAAAAGAACTGAACGTGTCATAGAAGGGTTTACAAACTATTTTCTATTATGTTCAGCATTCTTTGATTTGGGCAACAGTAATTTTCATGAACCCTGAACTAATAACCATCCCGTGCCACAAACATAAACCGACTACTTTGCAAAATAATGTAAAACAACACACTTTACATTAATGGATTACAAAGACGGTCTATCTGCACTGATATATATTTCTCCACTAGTTTATATACCTACATACATATACGTACATACGTATATATGTATGTATGCATGTATGTATGCATGATGCCTGTATATTTATATTTACGTTTACATTCATCCTGGTTAAATGTGATCCAATATGTATATATATATATATATATATATATATGTTTGTGTTTTTATATATTTGTGTGTATGTGTGTGTGCGTGTGTGTACATACATACATGTACGTGTATATCACTTTGCTATTTTTCTTGAAGTAATTCTTAAGAGAATTGAAGCATTTCCTTAAAGAAAGCAACAAAAGTCTTTGACGTAAGAGAGCTCCCGGTGTTTGTAAGTATGCTGTTGTGTTGGTTGACTGTTAATCCACACACCCACGTGTGTGCATCTATTTACCTAAAGAATTTCATATGAAGATTCTTTGGAATGTCTTACAAAGCTTCACAGTACCACTTATATATTGGAGGTGGAGAATCAGCGTGTTTCGTTTGCTCTTTCTTGTAGTTCTAGGTTTACGTAAATCTGTTGGTACGTTGCCTAATGTACCTCTGAGGGTAGGTACAAATTTATATTCTGGGTACAAGAGTTATAAGTTCTGCATTAAATTATACATGTCTTCTTGTACTTTTCATTGTACATTCTCATCAACTGAGCAGCTGAAATCTGCAACCATGCATCTTTATGTACGTGTGTTTGTATATGTGTTGTGTGTGCGTGTATGTGTGTGTACGTGTGTGTGTGTGTGTGTGTGTACACATATGGAAACAAATGCACATGTATGCATAACGTAGGCTGTATGACAAGGAGAAAATATTGGTGTCCCGTAACGGCCATTAGTGTGTATTAAACATTGCAGTGTTGGCAGGAACTGCAGGACGCTTTTGACTACGCAAGCAACATCATTTTTGATTTCGTTTTTCAAAAACGGAGATTAAAATATTGACCTTTAAAAAAATTCCAAAACTTCAAACGCCCACGCTCATGCACACAGACAGATTTGTTTTGTTTTTCACTTTTATCAAAAAGTTTATGAAGAATTCCACGTGGAAAAAGGAAATTACCATCCGAAAATAAAATTTCTTTCAAAATTACAATTTTGTTAAAAAAAATCCTACTCTCCTTCTCCCCATTTACTGTCAATCACTTCACTCACATCGTAATATTCCGCCCCTTTTCATAGATAGCCCGTTTTTTGCACGTGGAAGCTCTCAATGTGGCGTCTAGACATGCTTGTAATAACAGCTAACTCTCTGAAAAAAATTATTCCCAATTTCAAGTCTTTAAACCAACTCCTCTCCCAATTATCAGAATTAGACATCGCACATGCATCGCTGCCTCTTACAGAAACACACTCAAATGGGTCCTTCAACATCTTAAAAATAGCAGTGAAAGCTTTGATAACTATTTCTGTCCGAAATTTCATCATAGCAGTGTTTTCAAAAGGTAGGTGTGAGGATTTAGCAAGGCTTCAAATGACTGTTTCTCTTTTAGAAAAGAATATTTAAATCAATGAAACCTACTTGCCTAAAACTATATCGGCCAAGAAATTCGAGTTTTCAAGTTGTTTCTGGAGAATGTTAACTTTATCAGAGACGTTTGTCTCAAAATGCTGGACTTATATCAGCTTCACTGCATTCTCACACGCATCATTTAATTATATCTATTGTTGTTTCCCTGGAATTTTTATCCTTCATCTCAGATTCCTCATTTGTATGTTTATATGCCTTACTCTCTCTCAGACTTGTTGATACAAGTTCATCTTATTTACTTCTATATTTTTTAATGTCTAAATAATTATTTAGAAAAAATATGTAGATTTTAGTTTCCTTGAAATGTATGTGTATCCATTCTTATGTTTCATCTTCTCATAACGTAAAAGGATTGAAGTCGTGCATCAATTTCAATCTATAGAGACGAAACGTGGTCATCCAAACATTATGATCGTGAATCACTCTAAAAATTTGGTGAAGGGTTTTTTCCTTTTATATGAGCTGCACAATTTCCGATAACAGGATGGGTGCGAAAGGTGGATCGCTCCATAGAGAACTTCAGTTCTTGGCTCTTTGGGAAGCTCAATGAACTACCTGATATAAAATTCTATGTAGCACTCTCTACATTTGCTCAAGATAAATTAAGATGTGGTGGATAATGGAATGGCGTTGATACACTCGTATATGGCAGAGATGCAATTTATCTTTGAAAGATTTAAACAACACTCATTTACCTTCCTCTCAGCATTTTCCATCTATTGCTGAGATGACATTTAGGCATACAGAACTATGAGATCATCTAGGAATTGTAACTATAAAGCATTTTCATCATTCTTAGTTGCATTTAAATAAGCAGAAACATTTTCAGATCGGATCAGAAGGATCGCGTGTGGAAGGAATTCTCTTCACACACTGACGTTGCCCGTGTTCCAGGTGGTGGCCACATTGAACACTTTTAAGACAGGAAATAATAGCTGATTGTAAGTAAATACTTGTGACTTAGCTGGAGGTTTCTATTACTTTGCTTTATTAAAATATTGTGTAATGAAATCGGTCCATTCTTTTTAAATAACCCAGTATGCATGTATGTATGTATGTATATAATTTCTGCGAAAAATCCAATAAGTTTTTCTAAAGAATGAGGATACTCGTCAAAATAATATTTCGCCAAAAGAAATCCTAATAGCCCAAATTGTGTAACCTCGCCAAATAAGGTGTTTCTCGACAACACGTTCTTTTAGATGGCTTCTTCTACTCACCTCCAGATATATTACATAACCGTTCTACTATAGGCACAAAGCCTGAAATTTTGGGAGAGGGTGCCAGTCAATTAGATAGACACCAGTATGCAACTGGTACTTAATTTATCGACCCCGAAAGGATGAAATACAAATTGGACCTCGGCGGATTTGAACTCAGAACGTAGTAAAGACAGACGAAATACCGCTAAGCATTTTGTCCGGATAATGACTTTTCGAGCTCGCTGCCTTAAGGCATACTACATAACCTAATGATTAAAAAAGGATATTACGCTTCCGTTTTCTGGAAGATTTATTCCAATATATATGGAGCTTGAATTATTTCGATATGTACTACCATAACTCCAGTTTCTTTCACATAACTATTATATCACTTTATTTCTGAATCTCTGTACTTTTGTCCGTATGTTTCTTCCCAACGATGATATATTATTCATACCAAAACTCTTTAACTTCGTTTTTGTTTATTTTTTGTTTTGATTTTGTTTTGTTGTTTCATATTGTAAATTTCATATCAATTTGTCAAGATCTCCATCTGTAATAGTATTTCTGGTATCCTTCGCTCCCACTGAGTGCTCGATCCGTTTCTTTTACCATTATTTATTTTCACAGACTGATTATTTTTGTGCAGAATAGTGTATACAATTTATAGCTTGTGTCACCTACTTTGAATTTTGAAGAATTCGGTGAATTTATAGGCATTTCTTCATCCTCAATTTTATTTCCAAAATTGAAATTTACTGACAGGGTCTTCAGTTGTTATTTATTTGAATGCACATTTTTAGATATATTTTGTTTTATAAGATTCTCTATATTATCAGTGTACAGTATATTATCACTCATATTGGGATCAATGTTCCATTTCCTTGGCATTCATCGGTCTCAGTAGAGATAGTTGCTAATGTATTTCCTTCAGTGCAATATATGTAAATGGTGAGAGTAATTTATTTATTTGAATTTTCAATTGGGAATAGCGTTTCTTTAAGATATGTCATCAGTCCCCTGATCTCCACCCCACCGCCATATAAGAAACATATGTTTAAATGATTCCCATGTGTACTGCAGAAGGTTTTGTCAAACTGCTATTTTCATTAGATCTACAAGATTTTTGGCTGTTGAAATGCATATATGCGGAGAGTAGTGAGAAAGTCTTCAATTTATTTCTTTAGATACAGCATCTCAATCCGAACCATCTGAGATGTTCTACTTCTCTTTACAACCAAGCTCTTTCAAACCCACAAACATTAGAAAACAAAGAAGCGCTGCATTGTTTAGCATGGCATTTTTCTGGCATTTAGCTATGACATAGAAAACTATTTTCACTCTTCCACGAAAAGAGCTGAAGGATTTGTAGTGTGGGTGATTGATTTTGAATTGAAATAAAACAGAGAAGAGGGCATGTTTTATTGTTTTCATGCTATGACATTGGGTGGATTCGATCTTTTGTTTAGTAGTGTGGGATTATGGTATGCACGTTAAGGTTTCTAAATATAAATGCACATCTAAGATATACTAGAAACTTCACTGTAAGTACATGTATAGCTCTTTAATATTTTGCTACGTGTAAATCGAGAGCATAATAATCCCAATCTTTTACAAACATGCAGATACATGGAGACACACGCACACATCTATACATGCATCCACAAAGACATACAAACGCACACTCACACATACAAAAAAAGCACAATATTTACATGTGTGGTGTACGTATATATATGTGTTTTAGTGCGTGTATATATATATATATATATATATATATATATATATATATATATATATATATATAATTACAAAAAAGAAAACCGACCGAGAATACGCTGACATTGACGCCATAGAGATTAGACCCATTAAGAACAAAATATTCTCTCTTAAACAGATTTTACAGGCAAACAGGAAAGCTGACGTGCTTTTGAATACCATTAATAGCCACCTTGCATCCCCTAAATATTCTTCAGAACAGAAAGCGAAGTAAAATATCAATAATGACTAGATAACCCGTACAAAGGGCTACATCTTTTTAGCGCTAAAGGAAATTTCGTTTCTGCAAATAAGCTATTTCGATTTATAATCCAAAACTTGAGTGTACTGCAAACTACAAATTACATTAAAGGGCTCATAGAAATATCAACAAAGAGAATACCTGCTGTTTTGAAATTGACGATAAACAAAAAGTCATTATATACCTTCACACAAGGAAACAAGAATAACTAAATTGCTGTAGGTGCATATACTTTGCATTTAACTCCAAGTATATAGGATATATCTCAGTTTCAGCAATCCTTATCATTAACACATTATCGAAACACAGAACCGTCTCATCAACTCTATAATAAACATTCACGGCTTTAGAAATCATATAGTTTTGCAGCAGTACTAAAACTTTAAATCATTTTCATTATTTATATATACCTTTCCAATTTCAAACATTATTCACATGACTTTCTTTAGCTTCATATGTCCATTGCGATTGAATTTTACTGAGCGTTTTAAATACCAAACAATGCATGAACATCAGAGTTTGATTAACTATTTCAACCGCAGTTGTGTTGATAAATTTAGAATGTTACAGACTATTATATGTATTCACCGGAGATATGAGGTGGCTACCATTATTGGATATTATTAAATCCTTTTTGGCAGTAGCCTAGAAATATGGTTCGTCTTAGAAGTCCAGTGTATTTAAATTTCTCTGGAAATAACATTGTTGATTGTGATTTCTCAGATTCCGCTCTGAGATAAATAGTATATTAACAGAGATGTACCAATGTTAATCCATTCACTTATTGTAGTTTACAGTATGTACACACACACACTCACACACACGCACGCACGCACACACACGCGCGCAGATATATATATATATATACGACATTAAATGCATAAATACTTTAATAGAAATGTTTCAAACAAGCCAGAACACATTAACGTTAGAGACAAATGATCGCAAAAGAAAATACTTAAGTTATTAATACGCTAATAATATGAATGATATACACCTTATCAGGATTCGTGTTACCAGTATTGTGTAATTCTAAGATATGTTATTGACACTTTCATTATTCTATAGAATAAGTTAAGCTATAAAATGTAACCATTTAAATGCATCTCTTAGCCGCGCTTCATCTTCCTCTAATGTCAAAGTATTTTATTAAAATTTCTTAGTAAACAAACCGATCGAAATAAGATTATTTCATCCATTCCTCAGAAAAGCAATAGGATATAGAGAGGACCTATTCTTTATATATAATACCATGGTTTTACACAATACCTATACACACAGCCGCTTCCATCTGATAAGCGTTGATGAAACATAACGGAATCAACATGTCGCCGTAAGAACGAAATTCTGCATTTGTTATGGGCCATATGTAAAATATATAACTACATGTGCGTGCGTGCGTGCGTGCGTGCGTGCGTGCGTGCGTGCGTGCGTGCGTGCGTGCGTGCGTGCGTGCGTGCGTGCGTGCGTGCGTGCGTGCGTGCGTGCGTGCGTGCGTGCGTGACACGTCTATGTAACATGAAGAAGCGTTAGTTGCTTTTAAACGAACTTTGCAACAATACCTTTTAGGAAATTGCAACAAGAGAAACATTTGGAACATAAAAATATCAGCAATATATTCTTTCAAGTTGAACAAAGCTGAAACAATAGAAGACAAGAATTAATTTTAGAAGGACAAATTTATTTAATCAGTTACTATTTTGCAAATATGTGGTATCACAGATCATAAGGTAACTGAGATTCGTAATATATTTAAACAAAATATTATTTTATTTCAAATAATAATGCAATGAGATGAAAGCTACCCAAACAAAGCTATAACGATCGCAAGTAAAGAGCAGCATTGTTTTAAGTACGAAAATGTTTGTGACATTTTGAGATGAATGATCAATTGAAGGAAAATATTTAGTTTTGCAGCTCAAATAAGGTTCAGGTACAAAGAGGAACAACAACAAAATAAGTAGTAAGTAAATTTCATTCTTTCATATGAAACCTCAGGAATATTTACAGAGCGGTTGGTTCATTTCTTCTTCTGCACTGGCCACACCTGGTGCATTTACTTGCATGTGGTTGTCTGAAGACATAGGAAGAACTACTGAGTAGACTCTTATCCAATCTTGTCTAACTAAGGAATCCTTTTATTATCAATTCTTTTGGTTGATTCATGATTAGTACATATATGTATACATACATATATACACACACAACCACACGTATACATACATACATACACACACAACCACACGTATACATACATACATACATATATATATATATATATATATATATATATATATATATAGGCTCAAGAGAGGCTGTGTTTTAATAAGCTTGCTTCGCAACCATATGGTTTCGGATTCAGTCCCACTGCTTGGCACCTTGGACAAATGTCTTCTGCTACAGTCTCGGGCCGACCAAACCCTTGTGAGTGGATTTGGTAGACAGAAACTGAAAGAGGCCCGTCGTATATATATATATATATATTCAGATACAAGTATATATATATATATATATATATATATATATATATATATATATATATATATATATACATACATAAATATATATATATGTGCATATGTATATATATGTATGTGTGCATACATAAATATATGTAAGTATGTATATATCTATGTATTATGTATGTACGTGTATATGTATGTGTGTATGTACGTATGTATGCGTTAACAGCAACTTTTACAACACCACTATTCATCCATGCACTCAAAGAGCAAAAATGTGCTTTTCGTTAACAGGAAATAAAGGCTATTCATATGAAGAGTATGGAAAACTAAACCAGCATCCATTTAGCATTTTCGTATAGAGTTTGTCTTTACAAACATTGCTAATTTACTATGAATCATGAGGTTGTATTCTTTTCAAGCTATTGTGATGTAGAGTCAGAAAATCAAAAATATAAGAAAAACAATCGAATTTGAGAGCTGAGATACTAACGGGTTAAAATTTTAGAAGAACCCAATATTAAATACGAACAATAGCATTAAAATATATTAAACATAGCCCGTTTAGGACATACGTGGGTCATATATCGTCTAAAGTAGCCGAAATCCAAAGAAGCATGGACTGTTTATGAGAATTCTGGAAATCGGAGAATATAAGAAAAATAAATGAATATTGAATCTGAGAGACTAACGGATTATAACATTGGTAGAACCCAATATTATAAGCCAAAAAGGATGTGAAAACGTAATAAACATGGCCTGTTTTAGAATTACGCTGCGCTTATATATTCAATATGGTAAGAAAACTAGAGAAAAATACATAGAAATGAGAACTGAGAATTCTGGAAATCGGGAAATGTTTAAACAGTTTTTGAATGGCTGACAAAAGACTTCTTTCAGGTTTTCTTCCGGAAATTAGTTTTGAAATCAGAGCCTACCACAATAGACGAGAAACTTCTAATGAAAAAGAGAGAACAAAAGTTTTAAAAAAAACATATACAAACATGCAGATATGTTATAGCCTAACAATTTCTCGAATATCCAACGAGAAGTGGATACGTAGATATAGCTCGATATAAGTCATGAAGTGGCATTTTAACTAGAAAAGCTTAAATATGCAATATTTCACTCGGAAGAAAATATGTAGTGCTCGGAGATTCAGAAAAGGTTATGGGATATCTGCACGTTAGATGGCAGCGTGTCACTGATGTAAAAATCCAGAAACTCTTTCCCGTCAAAAGAAATCTTAGTAACAATACTTTTTTTGTCATACCTCTCCAATGAAAATGTTTACTGTAGTAAATTTTGTAAGCTCCATCACAAACTGGGATTCAATAGCAAGCTCCTGCCAAATGAATCTTCGAAAAGTATTTTATGCCTGCCAGCTTGCACAATGCCATATCAAAACTTAAGTTAGAGAAAGAGGCAGAACACGCATTTGTGTTCACATATATGTAAATCGCCATTGGACATGCGCAACACGAACAAAGGTGAAGCCTACTCAATCATTTATTATTTAACTCTTTTCATTAAGAGATTATTAACTAGTTCTTTTTCTTTCCCCATAAGGAGACAGTTGTGTATAGGAAGTTGCTTCAAATTAACAATAATCTATGAAACAATCAACGCTTTATATGCGATGACTAGGTAACGTTATGTTATATCTTAGCAAAATCATTCACATGGTGCTGTAAAGATCTACGACAGCCAGTGATAATTACGGAAAATATATCCCAGCATCTTAATTACCGAACAATCGAATCTTTGATGTTGGCATTTCAAGAATCAAGAGAGAGAAATCTTAATTTCATACAGACGTTTCCTCCCAAAATAATGACGACAAAGCCAGGGTTTGTTTGCTTCTGCACATCATTGCTTAAGGGAGATCAGTGTGTTAGCCTCACAGCCACTAGCATTAAACCTATGCACGAAATCTGGCCACTACCTGCATCAGCTTCAATTTCGTGTAATTTATCAAACTCCTTCATAAAATCCAGCAGAGTGAAAATGGTTCTTCTTATCGCTACGGCATATCTCAAAAACTAGTAGATATTTTCCCGTACTATTGATAAAGCTACAAGATATATGCGTAATAATTTATGAGGATACTTGGCGGCAAACGACTCGAGAATTTTTTAAGTATATTATTATTATTATTATTATTATTATCATTATTATTATTATTAGTCGAAGCCAAAGTAGATTCATTAACCGTTTGAAATTACTGAGCGTAGGTGTCACAAAACGGCAGTACTGTTTAATGAAAAAGCATGTGTTCTAACATTTAGATGGAGTCGCAGATGTTAGCAGTCCATCACTTAGTTGCTTTTGTATGAGGCCATTTTAAGTAGATTATCCTTTTGTCGCCAACGTATAAAATATCCATAAAACGTATGGTGGTTTCTCTCAGTCATTCCTAATATTGTATTATCGATTCCGATAGCATCTGTTTGAAGCTATGAAACGTGTCCTTTCCGCAATAAACAGCTTCTTCTCTCATCTCATTGACGATATTAACAGTCATTTGCACCCATATTTTGGCATACATCATCAGACAGACAACATTTTAATGTTTTTATTGTGAAATCGTTATTGGGTGAGGCCAAGATGAGTTATGGATTTCTTTTCTCAGTAGAGTCCTGGAATCCTTTTTTCCTAATATTTGGTTGAGATGCTTTCCGTGTATCTTAAACAAGGTCCAGTAAAATCTGGATCGAAGAGCACTGATGCTCCAAATCCAGTTGCCATGGAAATGTTTATGTAGTTAATTAGAGGATAGACATTTCGCATTACTAAAAAGACAGCCATGTAAATTAGTCTTACCACACAATTGAGATGTAACAGATGACATCATCATCCAAAATCCGCACAATTCTACTGCTACAAAAGAATGAAACTACACTCGTTCCAATAGAAGCTAAAATCATATTAAACAAACAAAAATCATTTAAATGTATACCCTTGTGTATATACATGCACCTGTCTATGTGATCAATTGCTTATTCATACATGTATATATATATATATATATATATACATATATATATATGTACATACATATATATACATACATATATATACATACATATATATACATACATATATATACATACATATATATATATATATATATACATACATACATACATACATACATACATACATATATATATACATACATACATATATATATATACATACATACATATATATACATACATATATATATATATATATACATACATACATACATACATACATACATACATATATATATACATACATACATATATATATATACATACATACATATATATATATACATACATACATATATATATATACATACATATATATATATACATACATACATACATATATATACATACATACATACATACATACATATATGTATATATATATATATATATATATATATATATATATACATACATATATACATATGTGTGTGTGCGTTCGTGTGCATTTAATGAACGGGTCAATTACTGATTCGAGAAAAGACGGATAACGTAACTTCAAAAATCAAATGTAGTAACGTACCATTTTGATAGTCTAAACACTTCAAGGCGGTTCCTCATCATGCCTGCAGACCAGTAAGTGAAACATGTGAGTGACTAAAAGAGCAAAACTGTACGTATATATATGTGCATGTGTGAGAGTTTGCATGTACGTGTGTGTGTGTGTGTGTGTACGCATGTGTGTTTGTGCGCATGTGTGTGTGTTCGTGTAACGTAGAGAAAGAGTAAGAACACGTATTTGTGTGCACATATAGGCAAATTGCCGTTCGACATGCGCAATACGAACGTGGGTGAAGCCTACTCAATCATTTTTTACTTAACTCTTTTCATTAAGAGATTATTTAGTAGTTTTTTTCCTTTCGGTTTAAGGAGACAGTTGTGTATAGGAAGTATGTGTGTGTGTGTGCGTGTACGCATGTGTGCATGTGCGCATGTGTGTGTGTTTGTACTAGCTAAGTATTCCGTCGTTGCTGGTTAAAAATCGCAATAAAATGCCTTATTTAAATGCTTTTATTTCTTGTAAGACCCTATCCGCTCCGAAAGATAGCCCTCTTCATTAGCCCAGATCGCTTCATTATTTAGCGCTTTCTAATGTATCGCTACAATTAATTTTTGTTTTTCTATTTGGTGGATAAAAAGTTTTCTCAGCTCACTGCTGATGGTTTGTGACAGTCTTTCTACTGTGTCACCACAATGAGATTCCTTACACGCATGCACACACTGACGCACACAAACACAGATATACCCATTCAGCGTGAACAGTATATGAGTGTGAGAGAGTGTGAGAGAGAGTATAGTAAAAATACAGAGAGTGCAGGAAGTACACAGTAAGAAAACCGTAAATGAAAAAGAATGACAAATAGAGAGAGATCTTTTTTGTTGCTGTCACAGATTTTGAAATTATTAAAGGAAGTGAAAATTTTCAAATTTGGTATATTGATGTACTTTTTCACGCGAAATCCGTTTTGTGATTCTTTTATTCTAGAACAATTTTGGAAATATGTGTGTGTGTGTGTGTGTGTGTGTGTGTGTGTGTGTGTGTGTGTGTGTGAAGGCGCATGGCTCAGTGGTTAGAGCGTCGAGCTTACGATCGTGAGGATGTGAGTTCGAATCCTGAACCGGGCTGCGTGTTGTGTTCCTCAGCAAGACACTTTATTTCACGTTGCTCCAGTTCACTCAGCTGTAGAAATGAGTTCCGACATCACTGGTGCCAAGCTGTATGGGCTCCTTTGTCGTTACCTTGGATAACACTGGTAGCGTGGGGAGGGGAGGCTGGTATGCATGGGCGACTGCTAGTCTTCCATAAACAACCATGCCCGGACTTGTGCCCGGGAGGGTAACTTTCTAGCTGCAATCCCATGGTCAGTCATGACCGAAGGGGGTCTTTAAATATATATGCACAATCACTGAAAGTCTTATACTTTTCCGGGAAAGTGAAATGAAAGAGAACATGTATAATAAAATAGAGGAAAATAATTTCTTTACAACATTTAAGTAATTTCAGCAATGGATTTATTTTCAACAAAATGGCTATTTCTATAGAAAGTCTCTAGCAACAGCTGGTTGCAATGATAATATACCTGAGAATGGCTGTTCCTCTATTAGTGAAGCTTGATAGGGTGTGGCGCGAACTAAAAGAGCGTAAAATAATCTGGAGATGTTTTAGAGACAACTATGGTAGTGATGTGTGGAGCTGATCTTATAGCCAGTGCATTGTGTTATTTGTGATGTCGTGGGAAGAGGTCATGTGATCAGAGAGGATTGACGCCGATAGCAAACAAATCTGTTCAGGTGATATGTGAGAAAATTAAATATTGTTCTGATACAAAAAAAAGAATAACTACTTGCATTTCAATGCCATGTATGATCTCATGTATGAATGGCGTGCGCATGTGTGTGAATACCTAACAGTAGCAGCTCTAAAACTCACACAAATACACATATACACATGTTCCTATACATATACATGGAGACACATACATTCACACTCAAATGTGTGTGTATTGAAACGTTGATATATTTTCTTTGATTCCTCATTAAATTTATGTCCTTGTTTTGTACAATACTCTCTCATGTATAGAGGGATTTTTATTCCATTCTTAAATCGCCTTTATTCTCTTAACATCACTTTAGCACAATGTCTTACACACATCTTTCCAAGCAATTTACACAGTTATAGCCGTCATTTATTACTTTCAAATATTGATATATTGGTGATGACAGATTTGTAAGTAAGCTTTGAGAGATTCATATTATTTTCTTAAAGATATTTTATTTCACATATATTGGTACGTCATTTTTGTTTTATTACTCAAATTCATGTGTAAATTTCCTACATTTCTTTGCATTACATATTCGCTTTACAACGAATGATTGCCCTCCATCCTTTTACGACTTTGATACTGCCTCGTACATACATTAATTATTTGTATATGTATAAGTGTGTATGTACGTAATATATATACATATACGTATATCTATAACATGTGTGTGTGTATATATATATATATATATATATATATATATATATATGTATATATATATATATATATAGAGAGAGAGAGAGAGAGAGAGAGAGAGAGAGAGAGAAAGAGAGAGAGAGAGAGAGAGAGAGAGAGAGAGAGAGAGATAGAGAGAGAGAGAGAGAGAGAGAGAGAGAGAGAGAGAGAGAGAGAGAGAGAGAATGACCCGTATTTTCGTGCCTGTCCTAATTGTTGTTTCTCTTGTCTTCCTTTGTATCGTCTATCTGTCCGAATGTTTTAATGTCTTCTATTGCGTTTTGCGTTTTGTTCCATTTTTATATATATATATATATATATATATATATATATATATATGTATGTATATAGCGGCGTACACCTCATATTGTGTTCATTTTATATTAGGTATGTATCTACATTTTGTATAACTCTTACTCTATCTTTTAATCCTCCTCATTTTCATCCTTATTTCTCGCTATCACTCTCTCACATTTCTTGGCCCTCTCTTTCTTTCACTCCCAGTTTCCCACTCGTTTATCTCCCATGTACCTTTGTCTCTGATGCTTTTCTAATCCTTCAATCCCGCTTCCCCTACCTATCTCTCCTCCCTCCACATTACTGTCCAGCCAGTCATGATCTTTCTTGGCCTGACTGCCGACCGCCATCACCTCTTATGTCCATCACCCATGTTCTTGTCTTTAGGCTTTCACTTCATACACGCTAGGTCAATTTGATTCGTTCTCAGTCGAAACACACCTGTTATTATTTCTTGCTTGTATTCGTAATTATGTACCATGTTCTCCACTTTTTCTTTTTCTTTTTTTTTTTTTTTGTCTTTGTTGCCGTACACATTCGCTAGCTTTCTTACAAAGGGGTCTAATGCCCTTAGCCTACACTTTTTGTTTTCAACCAAATTCAACCATCTCAAGTGTAACTGCCCGAAATGTTCGTGACTTCTGGAACTTGACTGTTGAAAGAAAGCCACGAATGACCCGTCTTTTTGTGCTTGTCCTTCTAATTGTTGTTTCTCTTGCCCGCATTTGTATGATCTATCTGTCCGAATGTTTTAATATCCTATATTGCGTTTTGTTATATATATATATATATATATATATATATATATATAACATACGTATATGCAGAAAGAGGAAGTGTGTGTGTTTGTATATTTTGTATAAATCAATATATACTTACCCGCATATGAGATTTTATGGGGTCCACGAAAAAAAAGCAAATGGGGACGCACCTTACTATACTAAAAATTTATGAATAAATTTTATTTTAGATGTATTTACTGGAAGAAACAGTTCGGTTTCTTTCTCTCACGTTTTACATAGTTCAACCTACACAAGCTACTGTTTAAAAAACAAGACAGGAATTTAGAAAGAAGTGTCTAAACAGTAGTTTTCAAACATCGGAAGGCTGTGGGGGTTTGGTAGATTAAAACAGTAATCAAAGGAGTCCATAGGTAAGGAAAAAAATGGTTGAGAACCATTTGTTTAACTAAACAAAGACGATCGAACTCAAACTATCTCTATAAATTCTACTGCTTCAATTACAATCGTAAATTTAATGATCCATTGACTAGGCCTTTGGAAACTTATAAGCGACGGCACGAATTTTCACAAATATTGATAGAGAAGAATTAAATCAATTCATCAGATTGATTACAAACAGTTTACGTGTATTGTTATCTAATTATTAAACTATCTCAACTCTCAAGACTTTGTTCGTTATATAGTATTTTCATCACGCGAATAAATCGACTGTTTTGTTAAGTTTAACTCTTTCCATTTGAAATGTATTAAATACTACATAAAACAATTTTTTACTAAGTGTATGAGCTACCAAGGAAATCGCCTTTTCTAAATTCAATTTATCTGTTTGTAAAATGAATAATTACTGGATAGAAAATTCGATTCATGAAAACAATTTCATTGCAACGTATTCATTTCACTATTAAATTCAAAAGGGGTAGAATCATGAGTTACATTCATAAAATAATCAAATCATATAATTTTGAAATTAAGTTTAGTTAATTACTGAAAGACTTAAACCTTTCAAATTTGTAAACATATTTCATTATATATAATCACACACTCACACACACACACAAGCACATGCGCGCACACACATACATACATGTACAGAGAAGTATAAAAAGTATGTGTATAACAACGACATAATTCATTTGGCCGTACGGATTAACAATTAATTTAAATAACAATATTCTTATCATAGGATATAAAGAAGTATTTTGAAATTTGGCCTGAAAGCTTTGGCAATTTTCTGTTTGTTTTAGCTTGTACTGAATAACTGTAATTAAATTCATTGTTAGCATTGTTGAAAAATAATGCTTCTCATTAATATCGAAATATCATTTATTATATAAAACTAACAAAACAATATAAAAATACATACATAAATCAAATATATAAACAAACAACAACAAAATAATAAAATTAGATTTTATGAGTTTCAACACAATACAGCATCAGAATGATATTATTTCATGTTTCAATTTGCGATAGATTGAAACATGAATCTCAATATTTGATAAATAATATATAAACAGAAATCCCATTTAAAATTGGGTAATGTCTATTGTTCGACATACATTAATTTTTTCTGAATAAATCACGTTATTAAAAAAACATATTGGCAGAGATAACCTCTCATACGCACACCTACACACAACCATAAAAGTACATCAAATTATTTTCCTATTTATATTCACGCACACAGCACGCAGATAAGCAGATCTATACCTGCATATATATATATATGCATATGTATGCTGATTGCCTTGACAATGTATTGCGCATATTTTTCTCTCGTTCGACAATACTGACGTTTATATATGTGTGTGTATATGTATATGCTCACATATACGCATTGTTAAAAATGGAAAAATATTGACTGGTGTTTTCTCAAGAATCTCTGAGTTTGCAAATCTCCATTTCTTTCGACTTTCTGTACGGGTGTGAAATTTCTATACTTAGTACACAGACGCCACGTCATCATCGAGATTATCATCATCATCATCATCATCATCACCATCATCATCTTCATCATTATTATTATTTTCATATACACACAACAAATTAGACTGTTGGCAAAGAAAAATCCTAACATCGGGCTGCAACACGTACCCTTGGATGCCAAGAACCCTCCTAATTATCCTAGATGTCCCTAATAATACAGTTTTCGGCAGCTATAATAAACTGAGTTTTATGCTTATTTCCTCTATCCATCTGTTCAAATCTTTAGGGAGAGTTCCCAATGCACTGGGGTATATTTTACCCGAACTTTCCATAGTCTCTGTAATTCAATGGCTATGTTCTGCTACTTTGCTATTCTTTCCTGTACCCTTCTTAATCCTTTTTTTGCCATATGGGACGGTAAAGCCAATTATCTGGCATTTGGTATTCTCTTTACCAACTACGACCAAATCAGGCCTTCTAGCCTCGATTACACTGTCAGTCAAAATGTTTAAGTCCCACAACATCATGTATTTCTTATTTTCTAGTAATACGTATAAGCATATATACACACACATACACACAAAGACATTAAGAACATTTTCTGATCTGAAAATAGTAGTAAACATATATGCTCAACTTTAACAGATTGTTTATTTTATTTTATTTTATTTTATCACTTTTTTATTTTATTTTATTTTATTTTATCACTTTTTTATTTAATTTTATTTTATTTTATCACTTTTTTATTTTATTTTATTTTATTTTATCACTTTTACGTTTTGCAGAAACCCAGATAAAGACGCTTAGTGCTCATTAATGTCACTAGTCATATGACAATGACAGCTTGGAGTAGTTGAGATAGAAGGTCTGTAGTTTAATAAATTCTCTAAAGTTTTGCAATAGAAATCTAAAAATATATCCTTGACAAAATAATTTAACACTACTTTTTTTATTCCATCTGGATTCTTTGAAATTGTGCACTTTGGATACTTTTTCGGAGGAGATTTCTAGCGATAATGAATTATCATTTTAGTTAACAACTGTCAAATAAAAGTTCATATTTTATTTACCATGTAGTATTAATAAGAAATTCAAATGTTTATATTTGATCAGGGTTTCGCATACGATCTTAATATTCATAAAAACTCATAACTCTTTAAAGTTTTTAGGTTCACACATCATTAACAAAGAGAAACCGGCAAGATTTCGTATAATAGCAACAACGTAGTCACACAATTTAAGAACTTAGAAGGCCCAAAGTTGTTATTGTGCGTACGCGTCATCGAGATTCGTTGAATGAGTTACACAACTTACACAATGCCTATGATATCCTATATGATAGATAGATAGATAGATAGATAGATAGATAGATACATGCATGCATACATACATACATACATTTCAATGTTTTGGCTTCAAATGTGGCACTTTTAATTTGGATTCAAATTTTGTCAAAAGGCTAGCAATTTTGGAGGATGGCGTCAGTCTATCATATCGGTCCCAGTGCTCACCCGGTACTTATCTAATCGACTCCGAACGACCGAAAAGCAATGTCCATCTCGGTGGCACTTGAACTCAGAACGGTAAGACGGAAAAAGCGCCGCATAGCATTGTGCCCGGCGTGCTAATGATTCTGCCAGCTCACCGCCTTACTGGACAAGTATCATCAGTTGTAATCTCAGTTGCTGTTTGATCGCGCTGAACACAAATAACAATTATCATTTATGCGAAGCTCTTTTACAAATAGTTTTACTTTGCCATGAAGATTATTCAAATTTCCATAGATTAGTGTTTCGCTTTTGTTATTGCTGCTCCATTCACTTCAGACTTAAAGCAACACGAAATCTATTCCAATATCTTGAGGGGAATATTGTTCCTGTGGACATAAACAGTTTGCTACAATATTTCTCACAAGTCAATGATGGTCTGCATTAAGTAGACATATTTATTCAAGAAGTATTTATTCAGTGACATCACTAAATGTCTTCCTGTATTGCTCTCTGATGCATCATAAACCCCTACCAACGTCTCTTTTATGGACGTCTGACTTATGACATAACATGTGAGCTTGTCTGAGTTAAGGTGTAATATGTGATGTAGTAACGCTCCATGACCACAGCATTGATTTTGTTTGTTCCGTTTACGCCGTGTGTGCTGGTTCCTTTCTGGATAACGACAGGCTGCAGTCGGACCAGTGTCTCTGAGCCTACCGGGTGTAAAACTCTCACCATCAAGGGATTCAGTTTCATTACCATCGTATTATTTCTTCATTATTATCATCATCATCATCATCATCATTCAGTAGTTTTATTTTTATAACGTGCTTTCACTTCACTACCGAGCGCAGCTTTGTGCGCCTTGGGTATGTGCTGTGGTTTGCTGTGGTGCTCTTATATTTACTGTATTGAAAGTGTTTTGCGTAGGATGTGTGCAGTACCCAGTAGTGCAATTTTCTGTATGTTATATATATTTGTAAGTCCTGCTATTTTTGTTATGTATTTGTCTGAATATTTTTTTATTATACCTAAGGCACCTACTATGATAGGAATTGTTTCTGTTTTTAGATTCCACATTCGAGTTACCTCTATTTCCAGGTATTTGTATTTTGAAAGTTTTTCCATTTCTTTTAGAGAAACGTTGTCATCTGCTGGTGTTGATACATCAATTAGAAAGCATTTTTTTTCTTCATGATCTTTGACAACTATATCTGGTCTATTTGCCTTAATTTCTCTATCTGTGTGTATTGGCATATCCCAGAGTATGGTTGCTTTCTCGTTTTCTGTGACCTTTTCTGGCGTGTGTTTATACCATCTTTTTTCTGTTGTTATTCCATAATGTTGGCATAGCTTCCAGTGTATATAGGTCCCAGCTCTGTCGTGTCTGTGGATATATTCCTTCTTAGCCAGGACTGGGCAGCCAGAGATAATATGATTTATTGTTTCTTGTCGATCTCCACATATTCTACAGTTACTTGTTATATTTCTTTTCATTATGTGTTTTTGGTAATTTCTGGTGGGGAGGCTCTGGTCTTGTGCAGCAATTAAAAATCCTTCAGTCTCTGCTTTGAGTCCTGAGCTTCTCAGCCATTGCTGGGATTTTTCTCTGTCTATTTCTTTCGCATTTAGTTTAGCCCAGTATTTACCATGTAGGGGCTTTTCTTGCCATCGTTTTATCATGGTCCGTTGCTGTTCTAGTTTTAGTTTGGATTTCATTTGTTTTATAGCTTTTGTTGTTTCTTCTTTTTCTTCTTCGTATTTGTTAGGTAGATTGATTTCTTGTTTGTATTTGTGAGCTTCCTTAAATACTGAAAACAGTTTTTTGTTTTGCTCGTGTTTTGTGGCTATTTGTTATTATTATTATTATTATTATTATTATTATTATTATGATCATCATCACTGATATTATTATTTTCCTTTTTTACTAT
Source organism: Octopus bimaculoides (assembly GCF_046866305.1). Classification (NCBI taxonomy): domain Eukaryota; kingdom Metazoa; phylum Mollusca; class Cephalopoda; order Octopoda; family Octopodidae; genus Octopus; species Octopus bimaculoides. The sequence continues at coordinate 1,059,590 of NC_142939.1, read as the reverse complement.
TTATCATTGTTAATATTTCCCCTGATCCGACAAGAGTTTTTTTCCCTTTCAGTGAATTATAATTATAATTATTATTATTATTATTACTATTACTATTATTATTATTATTATTACTGATTAAAATAATTTTCAACAATATAATTATTATTGTTCGAAACCCTGCACTACCATGCATAGCTCCGTGGAACTTCATTGTTTTTATTCTATTGTCACATTCTATGCAACATGCATGCACTAACGAGAAGTACTATTTTCTGTATGCTGTGCATTTGCAAGTACTAGTTCTTTATATGATTCTCTATATTCTATTTGAGCTAGTTCATTTAGTCCTCGGAGGTGACAAATATCGGCGATTGCTGATCCTAGTACTGTTTCTCATATATATCCGACAATTAGCCTAAATTGCTCTGTGTCGCTTGGCATCTCTTACATCCATTGACTTTCTTTGTATTTTTCTCTTGTAAGTTTATTCACATTCTCTCCTCTTTTGATATTTCAAAGTCTTGGCATTGAATTGAACGCTCATGCCAGTAAATCTCTCCAGCATAAGATACGTAAACAGAAGTAATACTATTGATTGTGTTCTCCTGGTTTTTATTAAACTGCACTATTTTTCCCTTATTTACTTCATTAGAAAACGTTGGTAATTCCTGGTGTGGAAAGCCTTTATTATTGTGCTATAATAAAACAATCCTTTATTCTAAACATTGCGCTTTATGCTTCTTACACGATGCCTGATGTTTTCATTATTTACTATTCCATTGATCAGTCTTGACGAGAATAGGGAACGTAAGGTCATTTTTTATCTTTTTACTCTCGTTTTATTATGTCCTGTATTTTCATTTTCAGGTTAGTTTTAACTATTTTTAACAAATTCTGTTCTTACTTCTCCATTCCCCGTACAGCATCCTATTACCCATTTGCCTCTTGCTTCTAGTTGTTAGATTCTTTCAAGAGAGGAAACCGGCTGGGTGGTCTGGAATGGAACTGTAAAATGTTGGTAGTTATTTGTGTTAGTTTAGCTTAATTATTTATAACCAAATATTTGCATTGTTGTGTTCAATCTTCAACAAAAAGTTCTAGTTTCAGAATGAGTATTCTTCGATGTAATCGATGTATATATATATATATATATATATACACATATATATACACACACATATATACCTACACACATAAACACACACATATATATATATATATATATATATATACACATAGATATGTAGATAGATAGATAGATAGATATACATGTATAGGTGTATGTCATATATATATATATATGCGTGTGAGAGTGTGTCTGATTGTGTGTATGCATATGTATATATGTATATTTTAATGTGCGTGTGTGAATTTGTGTGCGCGTGCTTGTATGTGTGTGTGTGTGTATGCTGGATATCGTTGTAGGCTTATGCACGATGCAATTATTCCCCTTGTTTTCCTGACTACTTTCCATAATTCATTTAGCTCTACTTCAAATTACTCCAATTATAATTTATTACTAGAAGAGCTACAGACATTTTTCTATTATCGTATTCTTGCATTTAGATGTGTTTGTTTCATGGTTTGTAATAATCCTACCTAAATATATTATTTGTGTGTTTTCTACACTGTCTAGTTCATTAATTCCTAAGTATTTGCAAGTTTCGGTTTGATCTAATTGTCTTATTTCTGTGTGTTCGTGTAGCATGATAGTATAGTGATGTTATTTATAAGTTAAAATCTCTTCAAACTGGCTTTGCGCATGTTTCTAAACTGAATTTCTTACGTTGAATATTTGCATTTTCTGTCACAAGGTTTGCATGTGTTTATCATCAAAAGCATACAACCTCAGGTTATCGACATACAAAGGATAGAATAGAATTCTAATCAAAACTCAGTTTATTTCTGTTATGTTTTCGTATAAAGCTCTTATGGCCAAAGTAAAGAGACAAGAAACGCTCCCGGTATATGCCACTCACAAAGGGGAAGGGTTCGGGCTCATAATCCTCATTTGATTTAATTTGCTGAATATTTTTTGACATATTCCTAAATTGTTTGATGTTTTCTTACAATGTTGGTGCTACCACAATTACAACTACAGTCTGGTATAACGTGAAAAACTTTCTTGTAATCAAATCAGGTAATATTGATCATTTGTAATATTCGTACATACTACGATTACGACTTGGTCGATCAATATCTGACGTTGCAGTCATACGGATGTGTTCATCTAAAAATGATCTTTTTTTCTTTTTCGATTAATACTTATTCTCTACGATATTATTACAAGTAAAAGCCTTAGAAATGCAAGTTACTGCCCGGTAGATACGACACTTTGTGGTTTCTTTATTCTTCGTTGATAACATTCTTTTTTTCCCTCGATAAATTTTTGAGATGTTTCAGACTCTTAGGCCGGTAACAATTTTCCAGAATAATCTCAGTGTCTGGAAGATCTTTGAAAGAGTGACTGAGTCTTTAATACACACCGGCGTCTTCAATCTGGTCTCTTCCTTCAAGCGACTAATTTAATGTTCCTATTGGAAAAGATTTTCACTATTACACTATTAAGACTGCTTCGTATAATTGCTTTTATCCTGGAGATAAGTCCACGCGTTTTCATTAGACCGAGGATGGTTAGTTTATCTTATTTCTATACTATTATTTCTGATAAAACCTTGAGGAGCATCTTTATTTGTTCCGTCCGTCGATTATCAAATCATTTTTTCTATCTATTTCTTCCTTAAAATTATTGTCATACTCGTAATCTTTATTTTTGGAGACTTGATTCTTGAATTCTTCCATGTACCTCCTTTTATACATACTTCCATTTGTGTACTTTCAGTATGACCATTCTTAATCAATATTCTATAGGTCTACTCGAAATTGATTTGGTGCACTTACCATTAATGATGTTTGTTTTGCAATGTGCCTCGTACATCTCCCTGGTTTATATTCGCGACGATTTTATTTTTGTCACTTGCATTTTTATTCATTATATTATAGTTTTTTTTTCTTAGTTTTATTTATTTATTTGTTTTGCTTTATTGTGATTTGTATTTTTGCTCAATATTCTTCTGTAGAAATATTCTATTTCCATACATTTTCGGTTTCAGAATATGATTTCTCAAAGTAGCTAAACAATTTAGATCTAAAGACACATTTAGATTATGTTTTCCTTTCTCTATGCTATTTTAAGTGTACGTTCTCTGTAAATTATGCCTTAGTAAAGACACACATTCCTCTCCTGTCATTTTATCCCTTCTCTTATTTTATTTGCGGTTATTTAGAAGTATGCTCAAACTTGTGGTCAATTATATGTGTTTGTTTGAATCATTACTAGGCAATGTACAAGGGTACATTTTGGACTGCAACAAGCGTACGATATAGTTTGACATGGTATGATACCCTGGCTTCAAAGTTTATCGTGAAATGCTAAAATTCACAAATGCTTTATTGTAATAATTGTACGAACAAACGCTTCATAAATATAACGAGAATATATCATGGTACGATGTTAAACGAGTTGCTCAATGAATTAAAGTAATTGAATCTTAGAGCGATAATCAATTTTTTAATTATATAATTGAAGGCAAATAGCTCATTAAAATATATTCATAAATATTCTAAATGCTTCCTTGGTCAAGCATTGATTTTTCTATAATATGTACATATTTGTTTTTTATTATGTACACCGTCAAATATATTTTTCTGCGTAATTTCATTTCAGTCACATTACATGTTTCGCTATAACATTTTAGATTCGAAGTTGATTTATTCTGTTTTACAGAGAATACAAGCTACAACATTTTAATAAAGAGTTATTAGCTACAGCTGTAATAAAGAATTATTAGCTACACTTACGAATTAGATATAATCTATTGTTATTTATAGATTTCAAATTTAATTTCTTATCTTATATTTAAATTCCTGTTGCTTTAGTCATTAGACTGCGACCATGTCGGGGTACGTCATTGGATGAATGAATTGATACCCCACCCCACCCCACTCCCAGGACAAATATTTTTTAAGCTTGGTACTTCTTCTATCCGCTGTTTTCCTGAGCCGCTAAGTTATGAGGTTGTAAACACACCAACACACTCACACACGTACGCACGCACGCACACGCATGCACATACACATACATAAGCATATACACACACACACATATACATATATACGTATGTATGTATGTATGTATGTATGTATGTATGTAATGTAACTAAGATTCAGTTAGATAAGGCACACAAATTGAGGCACCTCGTTAGGGTGAAATAATATACACACGGAACAATATTATGTAAATATCAAACTTGGTAATTAACTACCGGCCGAATGGTACTTGAGGTATCCACACATGTACATTATATTAAATATACTCTCCATACTATTGGAGAGGTACAGGTGTCAATCCATGGACACCTGTACCTCTAGTTCATCTTCTACGTACAAACATATGTACGTGCACACACAAACGCATGCACGCATGTACACTCGCGCACGTACGCGCACACACGCCTATCCGTGTGAACAGGAAATTGCACATATGTGTGTGCATTTATGTGAACAAACAAAATAAACCAACACTCAGCATATTTTTGTAGATTTATAAATATTTAATAAGGCTTTGCCTAAACTCCATAATGCCTGAATATTCAACAGCGCAGTTGAGTGACTCCAGCTGCTGATGTGCGGCATCAGTGTCTGACTTCGTACCTCAAGAAATGTCGACGCTATCTGCATCAAAGGAAGTTTGAGAAATGCAAGTCTAAGCATCATTTGTGATTACAGTTTCCTTTCTTTCATTATATGCGCATGCGTGTATGTGTGAGAAGATTCATACACACATCCATGACCACATACGCATAAACATATATAATGAATATATGTATGTGCGATCATGAATGTGCATGTGTGTGTGTATGTGTGTATGTATGTGTGAGTGAAGTAATACCTAAGTCTATGTTAGACGAGAACTCAGCGTTGCTACGTAGGTGTTGAAAGATAAAACATATTTATTCATCTCTTATAGATTGTGAAATCAAATGACACCAGAATACAATGTTCATTCCACTGTTTGCTTTGATATGTGACAGGTTTGCCATGACTTTAGTGTCGATCGAACATTTTAATACCTTGATAATATCTTTCATTTTACTATATTTACAGGGACCTGCTTCCATGACAGTTAATGGAAATTAATCTAAGAATTTCCTTCTTTTCACTCACTAGTTGTAACAAAAAATATACGTTTTCTTTGGATAAATTGTGAACAACGTACCAAGTGCGGAATAAAGCGGCATCTATTAACTTAATCTAAACAAAGAAAAGAATTACTGCATAATACTAAATCATGAAACAATATCAACAATATCTGCTAACGCTTATTAGCATAACTTTCAAATTCTATTATGTGATTGATGTGAATATCTTCTCTTAAAAAGTAAAATGAAAGCATATAAAAATGTTGTTTGTACGAACTCGCGCATATACATCCACATGCACTTATGCTTAAAGCAAACCTCTTTTATTATAATACAAACGGCTAATTTTTAGGACACTCAGTGAAGCATCTAATCGATTACTAAATTACATGGGTTGCCTATGATATAGGAAATATAGAAATTGCAAATGAAATACTTAAGTGATTTAGATCTTTATTTTCTTTCTTTTCTTTTCATTTAAATATGACAGTGTTGTAAAGATTATTTTATATTAGCTTTAGTAAGACACTTGTGATGAGAGAATGGAGATTACTTCCATCACACTTCATCCTGTCTAAAGCTCACTCAGCTAATAGTTAATGCTTGTCACGTAGAGTTGAGGCCTTTATTGATAAATGTAATTTACATTTCGGAATATTTTTTATGTGATCAATTCTTCGTTCATTTATGTAATTATTTATTTGATGCTATTTTAATGGCTATTTTTTCTGTCTCATTCATATTATTAATGCTTGCACTTCACAAATCATGAATGGAAGAAATTCTTGTCAGTATTGAGATATTGTGAAGATGTGCAAAATGTCTGCTTTTTGGAACTCATTTAAGAAGGATTATAAAATTTGTATGAAGGAAAAATAAAATTAAATCATTTCGGAAATATGTTTGTCTTTTGTAGTTTGTTAATCGAATCTTTAACCTAAGCTCATTTCTACGATCATTGTTGTGTGGAAATAACAACCTTTCTAATGACTTTTTTCCGTATGTACACACACACTTACACACACTTGCACATGCGCGGGTGTTTGTATGTATCTTTGTATGTGGCTATATTTTTATACAACAGGACAAAAACAAATTAATGTCGTCGTCGTCGTCGTAATAGTAGTAGTAGTAGTAGTAGTAGTAGTAGTAGTAGTAGTAGTCGATGTTGTTTTGTTCGTAGTTTAGGACGAAGCGTGTGTGTAAATAAAAGACAGTCGTTGGAGTGGGAGACTGATTATAAATTTCTAGCGTTATACGTGCTATAAAAGGATTTCTGCAGCAACTTCATTCACGTTTCTTGCATATTCTTGCATCAGACGCAACCCATGTTGAACTTTCACTCTTTCGTAATTATTCCTCTATTTCAGTTTCCAGGATAAAATACACATTGTTGTTTTATAATTTTTTGTTAAATCTCATTCAAAATGTGCTTTTTACTTTAAATATACCGAGTTTCATCTTAGTTAAATTTATTCTTCACTGTAATTTACCTCAGTCCAAAATTACCGCATTCGCGCGTTGAATTTTATCTTGGTTTCAAACAGTACTTTTAATGGAAACAAATTATCTCCACAACTTTCGGTTGATTATGTCTGCTTAATCTTACACCAGTTGAAACAGGATCTAATGCTAATATATTAATTTTTTTTTTATTTAAATAGGCATAGCGGGTTTGTAGTGGTAATTCTAATTTCTGTTTATATTTTATGTTATTCCAATTTAAACCAATGCTAGAATATAGCTTCGAACTAAATCACATTGTAAACCTTAACCTTCACTTGCCTCGTAATAACTACTCTCTCTCTATCTCTATCTCTATCTCTCTCTCTCTCTCTCTCTCTCTCGCTCTCTCTCTCTGTATCTATGCATATATATATATATGGGAGAATATACAAATAATAACAACAGACGAGGACAGGTGGTGTAAATAACAAAAGGATATATTAGTATGACGCTCGGGAATACGGAAAGTCTTTGACGTTTCGTCGCTCATCCCAGAAATAATGCGGTTTTTTTCAATAGCATGAAGTAAGAGTCGGAGGGGGAGGGGATAAATTACCTGCATCAACTTACTAAAAAACAGGTAGTAATTTTTAGTTATTTTTAGTGCAATTTTGAAGAGTGCAGTTCGATTTTAATAGTTATTTTTTTAAAGTCATAATAGAAGTAACAAATGATCATCTTTGACATATTTTGGTTTATGAGTTCAATAAAGGCAGCAAGTACAGGAAATATTAATACAGTATATAGGGTTCGGACAATAAGAGTAAGTCAGTGTCAATGGTGGTTCCAGAAATTCCGAGCCGGAAACAACAGCCTAGTAGGCGTGCCTCATCCTGAAAGATCTGTATAACACGATGGGGCGTCCTGCAAACCCTAGTGAAAAAAATCCCATCGTACCTGTTGAGGAACTTGCAGAGAAGCCTGGATTTGGTCATTCAACCATTCATCGACGCCTGCGTGCCATCAGAAAATGAACGTTCAGTTTCAAGATAAAAGGTGTTCTTCCAACAGGATAATGCTCGGCTACGTACAGCGAGGTTGACATTCCATAGGCTGGAACATTTTGAATGGGAAAATGATGCCCAAACAACCATATTCACCGGACATTACTCCTTCTGATTATCATTTATTCTGCAGTCTTCAAAATCATTTGAACGGAAAAAAATATAAAATCTGTAGACATGGTCAGAAGAGTATCGGAGGAGTATTTTTCGTCACAGAGAAGTGAATTTTGGAAAAGGTGCCTTGCAAATCTACCAGATAGATGGAAGACCATTGTAGAATATGAAAGAGAGTATATTTTAGATTTAAAAAAGAACTTTATTTTAATTTTGAAAACTAAAAGTATAAAAAAGGCATTATTTATGGGATGACCCAATATATATCACAAGCACACGCTCTCTCTCTCTATCTCTCTCTCTCTCTGACACACAAATAGACACACACACACACACACATTCACACACCATCTTTCTTGTTTCCACTTTCATAAGGATCCATTACCATCCAACGACTATCATTAACACCTGCAAATTAACTATGAATATCTAGTTTTCAGTAATATGCACTTGCATCAAAGCAATTTGTAATTAATGTTAACATATTTAATATGATAATTCTAAAAATGTCAATCCAATATAATTATGCAGCGTGGAGGAGGCAACATTAGCTCAATGCTCGTCTGACTAAACACTTGGATTCCTGTGGCTTCTAGCTCTGATACTGTAGAGCAATAAGCAATTTAGTTTGTGGGTATTCCGTACCAGTACACAATCTCTTCTCCCAAAAGACTCTCCTCAAGTTTCTTCGCTAACTCCCATGTTACGGTAACTATCTCCAAGAACAAGTGCGCAGGGCTTACTCTACTCGATATGCTGCGGAACTTAATTACCAGTGGCTTTCTAGATGATTCCAAAGTGACTACGACTACTAGAGTACTACATGAGAGAATACTACACTGTCTCGGTAGGCTTCATGGTGGTTTCTTGTGCATTTAATATCCGGCTGTCTCCTACACCTGGCAGGAAATTCTTCTTTTGTAGGGATATCCAGACAATCAATTGCATCAACTAAGAGTCGGTTGTGGACGGGATAAACGACCTGCATCAACTTCCCATAAAAGCAAGTAGTAATTTTACCTTGTCGTCGTTTTTAGTGCAAGTTTCGAAGAGTGCAATTCGAGTTTAACAGTTATTTTGTGAAGTTATAATGGAAGTAACAAAGAAGCATATTTTTTTTTAAATAACTTAAAATCGAACTGCACTTTTTCAAAACGTGAACTAAGAATAAGGACATGGTAAGATTACTACCTGCTTTTATAGCAAGTTGGTGCAGATAGTTTATCCCGTCCCACTCCGACTTTTAGTTCATGCTATTGATTGTCTGGATATCCCAACAATAGATTGTCTGGATATCCCTACAAAATTGTTCTGACAACAAGGATTTGCAACCAGGTGCAGGAGATCACCGGATATTAAGTGCACAAGAAACAGTAAGTGCACAATAGATCACCGATGGGGGTAGAAAAGAGTATCCAGTGTTAGTATTGTGTTAATTAGGAAAATAGATAATTTATAACAGCAGAGAAATCTAAATTTCCAATCTGATTGTAACAACTATTAACTATAGATCTTTATATGTTACAATTTCCTATATAAACCACGTTCATACTTCTGGAATTTATTGTCTGCTCGCAAATAACTAATACTGAAACATGTTAACATTATCTATGATAACAAAATAGAATTTCACTGAAGTCACAAAATAATTTTGAATAAAAGAATGATTGACGATACCATTGAAAATGCTGTAACTTTACTCTGGGAAATGCAAATACGAGTATGTTGATGAAACAGATCTTTTTTCAAACATAAAAGAGGTCTTTGTGAGGATAAATCTAGTGGTGACGTTTCAAACCTCATAGTAAAGAAGAAATTGTACGGATGGAGAACCAACTGCCAGAATTGAACTGTTGCTTATTATTGATTATTTTGTTGAAAAGAGCATTCTTTTGCAAACGGCGTATTTTCTGATGAAGACTTCCGGACAGAGATATTTCTTTAAAAATTGTCAAACAGAACAACGAACCTGCACATGCTATTCAAAGTGGAATAATCTTTCTTGAAAAAGTAGTGATAAAAGATATATATAAGTCATTTAATTGATGAAAGTGCAGACATTCTAGTTACGCAACTTTTGGCTTTCGTTGTGAGAGTCTTTGATTTGACGCATAATGCAGTATAAGCATTGTTAAGTACTATAGCCATCGAAAACGGAATGGGTTTTAGAGTTTACAATGCTGTCACTTCTACCTCGAGTGAATGAAACAGTTTCAAGAATATTATTCTATTCGGAAGCGATATTTTTTTTTTCAGCCAGACATCAAAAATGGGTTGCAAAAATTCTTGACAAGTGAGGTTTTGTTTTATTTTTTTGCTTGTTTTATTATATGATGCAGCTGGCATTTAATCATTCTTTATGCTGGTCATGCTCTTAGCATAATTGCCATCGTCATTAAGAAAATCTCTTAAAAGATTTAACATCTTACTTCTGTCGCAGTGGCAACAGACAATGAAAGTCCACACTTTTGAAGAAAGTTTCGTGGAGCTAACCACAAGATACTAATACTTGCTTAAAAGCGATGGATTTCTTGAAGCTTTACTTCATTGTTTCTGGAGAGAATACAAAGTTCAAGGAATTGATGGTCTGCCAGAATTTATAAGTTAATGAGCTTTGATAGAATTAAATCCATGCTACTTTATTTTTCACTATGTGTTATAGAAGGGATATATATATATATGAAATTAGTGCTCGATGGTTTAAAACTGTTATAATCTGTTACAACTAAAAGGCATAACTACCGTAATGTGTGTGTGTGTGCGTGTGTGTGTGTGTGTGTGTGTGCGTGTGGTGTGGTGTGTGTGTACACGTAATGTATGTATACATTTGACTACGAAGATTTAGAAAATAAACTCCTCTCTTTGAACGAGTCGTTTTCAAATATTTCTCTTTATTAATGTATGAAAGAGAAATACTGTGAGTAAAACATTGGCCTTTTAATAAACCTCTCGCCATGAATATCGTATCACATTCAGCAATTGTGATATAATATTAAAATTAAATATTTACAGCAAAGTTCCTGACCGTCCTGACTATTATTCAATCATTTCTACCGCAAACGGATACGGAACACGTTTTCTTCAGTGTCGTGTATCTAATTTCAAATTTTGATTCGTTTGTTATTATACTATGCCGGAAGTTTGAGATATAAAATATTTGGATAGATTGTCCTTCTAAATATTTCATAATTTAATTTAATTGGGACTTTTCCAATAACTTCCTGTAGTCCGCATTTTCTATAATCTCAGTTGAAGTGAGGAGCCCTCAAGAGCCAACAGCATAGTGCCAATATTCCTACGTCGATATATGATGATTTATTGCGATTATTGCGTTTACATTTATTGATATGGTTGTTCTTCAGTTATCTTCTTCCAGCAACATAAACATCTTTACATACGAAATTCCTACACACGAGACATTAATCTTTACTTATCATCACATTTTCTATGGTCACATTTAAAATAATAAATTGTCATTGCCAGCAAGAACCAATAGCATCCCTTTCCAAATAGTATATACCTTGCCACATCCGTTTTAATAAGGATTTTAACCACACCAACTACTCAAAATCTAATCAAATATCCTTCACGTTTTGTTGGACTGTAAGGGAGAAATCTGCTACAATGAGCTGATATATTTCCATCTGTCACTTTATTATTTATATATTTATTCTAATTTGCGATATACCTTTTATAACTGCACATTCTCAGGTTAGGATTGATTCGTGCATGAGCAAACGTATTTGGATTCGTCTGATATATATTTGCACTTAAATTTAGGTGTATATATTTTGAGACGGCTGTTTATATTTAGATAGATAAATATATCATCATTAATTACCAAACCATTCTATTTTAGTTTATTTCTAAATATTTACGTCACCTCAGATAAAGAACTTACGCTTTTGTTGTATATGCTATTTCTGTTAATCTCTTATTAACTTTGCGATGACATTTACTGCTTATGTCATTCATATTGGTCATGGTTTACGTGTCACTACGACTATTATTAAGCAAACTGCTTTTATAGCTGGTGCTCGTGATATATGGACTGTTGTTATTGTTGTAAGCACTGCTGTCATGCATAATTGTAGCCATACAATAACATGTTCCAACGATGAGTATTTAATGTACGTTCGTTATTGTTATCTAATTCTTGGCTCTAAACCCCTCCTAGTCATAAAACCTATCATAAAAATAATCAGAACGATAACTAAAGTGTATAGATACAAATACATTAAATGATATGTTCTTTTATTTTTAAGATTGCGACACGTAATGTGAAAGAGCTCTGACTGTTATATTTAGCAGGTTCAGCGAACAAATTGAAGCTTATAGGTGTAAACTAAATATTAAGGGGAGATAAAAATACAGGAGGGTCCGTTTATTAAGATTTTATCCTCCCACACTCAATTCACACACTTATTGCAGCTATACTTCAGTTTTTCTAAGCCCCGTAAAAAAAAAAATTTTGAAAGTTTGGCCGCCAACCAGGCCTTTCGCGACATCTTGTAAACCAGGAAATTTTCAGCACCCCACTCGTACGTAGCAAAAGAGCACTATTTGAGACAATCCGGAAAAGATAAATAAATATTAAAAGTGATGAATGTACAAAAATAAAAAATACTTAGTTGATAAAGAGATGTTTTTGATAATCTAAAAAGTTATGTTTGAAAGTAAAATATAAACCGTACGATTTATTAGTATACTTATTATGATACAAGTTAAGGATTGGTGACCTTTGTGAAGTGTGATAAGAGGAATTATAAATTGCCTTTTATTATTAAGATGAAAGGGATGAGATGACTATTTGGGAAGGCGGAGCTAAAGGAGACTTTAGTTAAAAAAATATATCTATATATTATCACTTTGCTTCATATATATTTGTAAAAATATGAGAAGTAATTATATGAAGTATGAAGATGAAATCAAAGCCCATTTAATTCGGCTAATTCGATGCTACATCTATGTAGGCAGACAATGGTTTTACATACGAACTAACATATAATTTGTGTTGAAAATTGTGTGGGACTTTGAATTATGAAAAAAAAAACTGGCTATACAGCAATAAAAAAAGGCGAAGTATGTGATTTTCACTCGCCGAAACCTTGGAATTCTTTATAGGAGCAGACATGGCTGTGTGGCAAGAAGCTTGCTTCCCAGCCAAATCGTTCCTGATTCAGTCCCACTGAGTGGTACCTTGGGCAAGTGTTTTCTTCTATAGCCTTGGGCAGATACATGCTTTGTGAGTGGATTTCGTTGACGGAAATTGAAAGAAACTCGTCGTATATATGTATGGATATCTGTGTGTATGCCTGTGTTTGTTACCCCATCAACGTTTGACAACCGATGCTGGTATGTTTCTGTCACGGTAACTTAGCGGTTCAGCAGAAACTATCGCAAGAAAAGTACTGTGGTCCAAAGATTCAACTAAAAGTTCTTCAAGGCGGTGCACCAGCATGGCCACAGTCTAATGGCTGAAACGATTAAAAGATAAAAGGCAAAAGGTGTTATTTAGAAATTGATAATATAATATATATGGTTTACAGCTAATAATGTGGAGTCAGTTATTGAAGTGTTGCGCCGTCCCTTATAAACAGACGGTATTGCGAGAGAATGTTGCTCAACACCTCTGTATTTATTTTCTTCTGCTTAGTTACATGTTTGCTACACGTAAAAAAAATCTAAACAAGGCCTCCTAGTCAAGGTCATTTCTCTTTTTCTTTTTTTTTCCAGCATTGGGTATCCATTACTAAAATATCTAAAGCGTACATACACTTTTTTATATGGTGGTGTATATTTGAAATTTGACAGCTATTGCGATATTTTCCACAGATAATCCAGTGGCGGTTGCGTTGATTAGTTGAGTCGCGGCCGAGATTAGACGTCTATTCCACACTAGATCCAAATGTGATATGCCGTAAATTATATATTGTATTTGAATTTTATTCTTTTAACCTTCCTTTTAATTTATTTCTCTTTCTTTTTATGGTTATTTATTATTCTTTTATTCTAAATTCGTTCATTAAATTTGCCTGATTCGTTCTTCAAAAGGTACTTCACCATTAGAACACATCTTTCCAGGAAACATAGTTAATGCGATAACTGAACTAATATACTGTTTTAAAATGCCAGATTCCATGCATGTGGAAAATCTAGTTGATGTCGGCTAGCTAATGATGTTATGATATATTCCCGCAGATGCATGGAAGAGTTTATTCTCCGGATAATTTTATTTGTATAATTTGCAACTTTGAATATACTGTTTAGCTTCTCACGTAGACCATTAATATGCTATTAAATCGGTGTCCTGATACTGGATATCATGTCAAAGAAGACATGCTAACCATTTTATATATTTCTGAGCACTGCATTGAAAACTAATTTATTGCTTTGCATCTACGTTCCACAGATCTTCTGGCAAATCAACTATAAACCTAATACTGTCGGATCCATGATATTTTATTTTGTTCTGTATGTTGCTCAAATATGTTGGCGTTCGTTTTGTGTGTGTATTTTACCGAAATGTACCTGCCGGCAATGCGTATATATTTAGAGACGTACACACGCACGCACACGTACACCCGCATATGTGTAAACACACACACACACACACACAGATATATATATATATATATATATTATATATATATATATATATATATTATATATATATATATACGTAAAACATATAAACACACGTATATATGTATAGACTATGGGGACACTGTCTGGTAAGAAATGTGCTTCCCAATTACGTGGTTCCGTGTTCAAGCCTATTGCATGGGGCAGGTGTTTTTTACTATAACCTGGGACCGACCAAAGCCGTGTCAGTGGGTTTCGTAGACTTGTAGACATAAATGTATGTGTGGGTGTCTCTTTCTGCCTGTGTTTTAGCCACAACCACCACCTCATAACCGATGTTCTGTGTATTTAAATCACCGTACACGAGAGAATACGAATGAGGCTTTACAAAAATAATTACTGGAATCGATTCATTCAACTAAAAATTCTCCAAGGCTGCAGCCCAATGATTGAAGCAACTAAAACAGATAAAAGGTAAGAGACAAATGTGTGTGTGTGTACGTGCGTGTGTCTGGGTCTCTGTATATAATAGATAGAGATATATGAAAGCATGTGCATTTATATATACAAACAAACACAGACACGCTCGTCCGTCCGTCCGTCCGTGCGTGCGTGCGTGCGTGCGTGCGTGCGTGCGTGCGTGCGTGCGTGCGTGCGTGTGTGTGTGTCATCTATTCTGTTTTAATTTTTGCAACTTTTAATGTAAGCGATTATTTTTTTTTTTCGTGCACAATATGTTATAGATACTGACAAAGATTTGCTTTCCAACAACTTCAGGTAATTTGGAACAAAATTATGAACGTTTTTACACAGAGAGTGAATTTAGTAATTCGAAAATTAATGCAATCACAATAACTTCTTGTGCTATAATATATTTCAAGATCATATTTATATAAATGTCAAAGTAGAGAATACAGGAAAATAGTGGGCATATCAAATTACAGATCAACTAATTTGAACACAAGTGTAACAAACATATTTAGAAAGTTTATTTTAAAGAAGTAACGAAACTCTGATCATATAACTCGCATTAATCCAAACACATATATAAGACTGTGTGGGACACTCAACAGTTACAACAAATGAAATTGTGCTATTTCTATAAAAATAATTAAATAAATATGTGTGTGAGTGTGTGTGTTATATTGTATTATATTATATTATGTATTGACATGTCTATCAAAGATCCCACTCCGCTTCTCTTTATTTTGTGTGTGCAAGTCTCTACATGCACATGCGCGCACACAAATATGTATTTGGATGGATGGATGGATTTCTTTATTAGCCACACAGGGCTCAACACAGAGGGGACAAAATACAAATGTAGAGTTTTTCTTTTCGAGGGGGTCGAAAACAAAGCAGAAAAAAAACAAAAGTGGGGACAACGATGAAAAAAAAACATCGCAAAACGTTTGGGGTATTTACAAAAAATACGAAATAATACAAAAAATTCCCAATAAATGGGGAGGTTATCCGTGGAAAGAAAAACCTACGAAAAGACCACGGTAACCTCGGTCTTTAGCGTCACAGTTTGTTAAATAAAATTTCTTTTATTTAAGCAAGAAACGTGAGTAACTCTCTGTTTACAAAATTTTAAAACGTTTTATAGAATCATGGTCAAGGTGGCTTCGTCATTTATACGTGCCATTCTTGCTACATGTATCCATCTTTTTTCGAAACATTTGCTAGACAACACTTGCCTCTCTACTCTCACCTTCCTTTTCAAGTGATACTTGAAAAAGTTGTTGAGAGATTGACCAGAGAGGAAAGTCTTTGTCTCTAATCCTTTCAGACGCGTCCACCAGATGCATTCTTTGGCCATAGCCACAAGTACGATAAATACAGCTCTTCCTTCCCGTTTAAAGGAAGGAGGCTTGACGATATTGACGATAGACTCTGTTGATAAACCGACTCGTCCCACACGCGACAGCAGTCGTTCGACATAAGCCCACAGCTCCGAAATGGTTGGACACTGCACGAGTGCGTGCAGAACGGTTTCATCGCTCTGACCGCATCTCGAGCAGGTCGGCCCCGCATTTCGCGAGCCGTGTCTATAGAGCTTATCCCGAACGGGTAGCGCCTCTCGGTAACACTGCCAGGCCAGGGATCTCTGGAAGTTGTCCATAGGTCCCGGCCCAAAAGTCGTCCTGAACAGGCGGGTCAGGTATTCCTCGTCGACGCCCAGGTTCGCCCCGAGATCGTCGTCGTACCTGCCCTCCACTAATCCCCTATAGAATGACTTCGTTGTGATGCAGCCGCTCAAGGTCGACCCGGGACGGCAAAGTTGTTGCAGAGCAACGCGACACTCACGGTGCCATTCGCCATTCCTCGGCCTCTTTTTGATCCACGACTGCAGCTCGGTCATGGAGACGAGCTGCGGGAAAGCGCGTCGCACAAACGGCGACCACACCTGCTAACCGTCGTCTACGTAGAGCCGGAGATGTCGCAGTCTCAGCGCATGTCTGCGCATCATCAACCACGGCATGCCCAGCCCTCCTTTCAGCGGGTGTTGGCAACAAACGGATCGCCTCACCATCGGAACGCTTCCTTTCCACAAAAAGCGGAAGAGGATGCGCTCCATTTCGGTGATGGCGCGATCGGGACAAGGCACGACGGTCAGGCGGTATTCGATGACGGACGCGATGTACGCGTTCGCCACCTCCGCCCGACCTTTTAGGGACAGCTCCCTCTCGGACCATTGCCGGCAGAGAGTGGCCACCCTACTCGTTATCTCGTCCCAGTTCTTCTCCGTTTGCAGGTCCGGACCGAACCAGACTCCGAGCAACTTGACCGGACCGTCCGTCCAGCGTCCCACTACTGAGGCGCTGCCGGACGGTATGGGCTTGCTTCTCCAGGTGCCGAGCAGCAAACCCACCGACTTATCCCGGTTGATTTTCGCTCCCGTCACCGCTTCGTAGTCTTTCAGCGTCTCGCCGACAAGCTCAATGTGCTCGTGGCTAGACGCTATGACGGTGACGTCGTCCGCGTATGCCGACACGCTCGTCCCGCACCCCAGTTCTCGCGGGATGCCCCTCAGCGTCGCCAGCTTCCGCAGTAGTGGCTCGAGAGTCAATACGTACACGAGCGGCGACAGGGGGCATCCCTGACGAACCGAACGTGCAATGTCGAAGGGTCCCGATAGACGTCCATTGACGCGAACAACCGAACGGATGCCTGTGTACAAGGCAGCCATCCAGCCGCGGAAAACGGGACCGAAGCCGGCCTCTTCGAGGACCCCCTCCAAGTATCGATGGTCTACCCTATCGAAAGCTTTGGATTGATCCAAATTGATCAGTGCCCCACCCATGCCAGGTTCCTTAACTACCCTCTCTATGATGTAGCGCATCAGATGGAGGTTGTCATGGATGCTCCGGCCCGGCACGGCGCACGTCTGCTCCGTGCCGACAAGTTTCTCGATGACAAGCGCCAACCGCTTGGCTAACACCTTGGCCAAAATTTTCATGTCTGCATTGAGCAGAGTGATGGGCCTAAAGTTATCTATGGCGTCCCCCTTGTTTGGATCTTTCTTCAGCAGCGTTACCGCTCCTCGGCTCACAAAACCGGGAATGCTCCCGTTCTGCTGCCAGTTGCAGTACACGACCGCCAAGACTTCTCCAAACAAGTCTGGCATACAGTTGTAAAGCTCGTAGGGCAGACCATCCAAACCCGGAGATTTGTCCGTCGAGCAACCCGCCATCGCGTCCCTCACCTCCTCCGCCGTAATGACCCCTTCGCAGCACTCCGCGTCTCTTGCCGAGAGTCGTGGCAAGCTGTGCAGGTAGGCACTAAAGTCCACCCTGCCTTCTCGCTCGCCACTCCTCCCGAACAGTCGGGCAAAATGCCGCTGAAACGCCTCGCACATCTTGCTCGGCTCGAGCAATTCGCGCCCCTGTTCGTCTACCAGAGACCGGATGGTGGCTCTGTTACCCCGCTGCGCCTCCGCCACCCGGGCCTCTCGTGCGGCTCCAACACCTTCATTCCTCAGAGCACGCATCCTTGCCCTGACAGCACACCCTTCGTGTTTAGCATTGAAGTGTTGGTCGAGGGCCAACCTCGCTGCTAAAACGTCGGATGCGATGCCACTTCGCAATGCCTCTTCTAACTTTATCACTAGCTCCCCCTCTACTCTGTTCCTCTCTACAGCTAGTGCCCTGCTATACCTTATTGCTTCCGCCCTTACTGCTCTCTTGAGGGCAAACCACCATTTGTTGTTGACGATGGCTCCCGTCAAAGCCCTCTTTACTAACGTGCTAATCCGGTCTCTGAAAACCTGTCTCGACGGGAAAGACGCGTTTAGTTTCCAGTAACCGGGACCCTGCCTATGTGCCTTATCTAAGTCTAGCGTACACGTCACAAGTTTGTGATCCGTGTAGCTGACTATGTGGAACTGTGGACATCCTAAACTATCTCTGTCTCTTGTCCTACACACTATCCTATCTAGATACGATCTCGACGACCCAATGCGGTTGCTCCAAGTCCACGTTGGCACATTTGGGTGGTCGAGTCGGTACCTGTCAGACAACTGGAAGCGTCTGAGCAGGTATATGAGGCCTTTGCATCCCCTTCTAGTTTTGTCACTCCCCACGTAGTTTAGATGCGTGTCCAAGGTAGCATTCCAATCCCCCAGTAAAAGTAAGGGACGAGACGTTCCCAGGAATACTTCTAGACGTCGAAAGAAGTCTGACCGACCTGTTAAAGGAGGCACATAAACTGCCAGCAACCGAAAAGCGCCTCCATCGCTGCCGTCCACATCTAGGACAACCAGTCTACCCTCCGGGTCCGTAAATATCGTCTTTACTTGGAGATCCAGACTCTTGCGAAAAAGAACCGCCGTGCCACTACCGCCCATCCTCGGCAGACAGGGAGAAAAATAAATGTTAAACTGTCCGCCAAACATGGATTTTAGGGCCCGCGGTTCATGGAGGCTGGTCTCACTAATGGCTATGATATCCAAATTGTGTGACTTGATGTCATTTAAGAGGTACCCTTGTTTCCAAGGGGACCCTAAGCCACGCACATTCACACAACCAATCTTCACCATTATTCTATTGATACGTGTGCTTTAAAGCACAAAACAAAAGAACAGAAAGTTACTTACCGTTAGAAAATTTTGTTTCCTCCTTGGATTTTTCACCAAGGAGGCTATTGTACAATTTCTTGCACAAATATTTCTGGAATCCCCCTACCGAGTTGGGGTAGAGGGATTTTATTGTGTTGTGTAATGCTGGTGTTACATGAATAATTTTAATGTGTTTTGGCGGTGTTGTACGTGGGTGGTTGTTGGTTTTGATATCGTTATTTGTGATGTTTGTTTTAGAGTTGATGTAATTCATCAACTCTGTGTTTGTAATGTCTATTGCTGTTAGCATTGTTTTTTTTTATATTACTATTGGTGTTAGTAGTATTTTCGGGAGATGTGAATCTCCCTGCTTTGTTTGTGTTTGCATTTTGTTTTGTTTTCTTCTTACTGCGCTTTCTCTTTCCTTTCGTAGCTATTTTCCACTCCTCCCCACTCTCTTCATCGGATGATGGGAGATCTGAGGAGTCAGAAAGAGGTAACGGCAAATTTTGTGCGTCTGTGTGTGTTTCTGTGAATGTTTGTGTTGCTGTTTTTATTGATGTTGGCTGCTTGTTATTTATGTGTGGTGTATGTGATATGGGGGAGGGAGAGGCAGTCTTGGAATTTTCTTTTTTTTCTTCTGTTTTTGCAGTTTCTGTTGTCTTTTCTGTTGTGGTTATTGCTGATATTTCTGTTGTTGTTTTTTGCGTTGCTGGTGGTGTTGGTAGTAAGGTTTTTCTGTTGGGGGTATTTGGTAGTTGCTTCTGTTGTTGTTGTTGTTGTTTAGCGGCCAGAGAGCAGTCCTTTTTCAGATGTGCTTCGCTGTTGCATAGGTAACAGCGAGGTCGCCTGCCCTCTACCACCACATACAGCTTGTGGTCCTCTGCCAATCTAATGTTTGGAGGAATTTTCTGTGAAGCCTCCTCCGTGATGTGGAGAAGGATTTCCAGATTTTTCCCTCCCCAGTTCTTTTCCTCTCCGACCGTAATCTCCAAAATATCTGCCTCCTCCATTTCCAGGCACACGGCCGATATCAGCCATTGGGTGTCCACCTCCGATGGCACATTTTTTATCATAACTTTGGTCACTCTCTGTCCTAGATAACTCGGTATCATTACCAAGTCATCTGTGCGGAGAGAGAGTGTCGAAAATTGTTTAGCTAAATTTTCATCCAGAAATCTCACTTGCACCGTTCCAAATTTTCTTCCCCAGGTGACATGATTCTGATAAGGCCAAATTTTTCTGAGACAAACTTCAATTTTATCTGTGCTAATATTTTCTACACGTCTGGTTTTTGTGTTTACCAGTTTATAAATGATGCACTTTTTATTTTTCATTTCTATAATATCTTTTGGTATGTTTATTCTGACATCATCTCCTTCTTTCGTAAGAAGGGATTTTGTGTCTTTTATTTGTTTTTGTGTGAATGTCACTATTGTTCTTTTTTCCTTTAGAGCATTTGCGAAATTTGTTTTTGTTGTGCTGGCGGACATGTTCTTCTGGATATTTTTGTTTATGTTGGTGTATATACTGCCTGGTTCAAAGGTGGTGGTAGTGGCAGCAGAGTTTGTTGAACAGGTGATGGTGTCATTGCTGACAGCCGATAACTTTACTTCCTTGTTGTTGCTGTTGTTGTTGTTGTCGTTGGTGGTGGTGATGATGGCGTCAGCAGCAATGGTGCTTACGTCAGAGACATTTGTGACGGTTTTTACGCATGGTTTTGTAACCTTAGTTACAGTTTTGTTTTTGTTGTTGGTGTTGGTGTTGGTGGTGGTGAGAGGGCTGTTAGTAGCTGTAATTACCGTCTTTGTGACGTTTACAGAAACTGCGTTCCTGTCACTGTGTGAGTACGCGCTATTCTGTTCTTTTTTCTCTTCTGGCATCTGAAGCCTCGGGAAATGCTTGTCAAAAGAACAAGACAAGCGTTCCAAAATTATGTTTCTCGACATTTTTCAAATGTCAAGAAGGAAATTTTTGTATTTTGCTAGGGCCGAAACTGCCCCTGGGGGCCAATTCCTGCCCTTGAAAATACACACAAATGAAACCTAGGTGCTTCGCAACAAAATTATTTAAAAATACCAACAAAATGTGGACAGTAAATGGTCAAATAAACGTTTACCTTCGCAGCCGATGTGACAGCACGTCCGTGAGAAGAGACAGACAGACAGACAGACAGATAGGTAGGTAGTCCTACACATCGACATAGATAAATGCAAGGCAACTAAACAAAACTCGTCGCACATAACGAATAGATTGCCACAGAAGATGGAAACATTTCTGTGGTTTTATCTAAAGTGATATAAACATTAGTTTATTGGTTTCTTTATTTTCATGTTAGTGCCATTTATGACTTTTTTACGTAACAGCCACCGCAACATCGATATCAGAATCTTCATCGTAATTACATCGGCATAGCCGCCATTATCACCACCATTACCATCATCATAATCGTGATCGCCATCGTCGTCGTCCTTATCATCATCATCAACAACACCATCCTATCGATCATCATCTCGAAAAGATGAAGACACATTATGATACTTCTCGCTTTCACTTGTGAGTCGATTGCTGTCATCATCATGAAAGTTATCATCCTGCTTTCTTTCCTCAAGTTCGATCGTTATTGGAATCAATAAAAAAACATGGGAGAATGGAAAATGTTTTTGTAATGTTAATTTTAACGAATATTGATCCTACACTATGTTGTCATTAACAACAAGACATGTGGCTGTTGTAAGATAGATCGCTGTTCGATAAACTAATAATGCGACTGTCATCACGCAATATTGTTGTTTTATTCATGAGTTCTTTCCCTCTATGGATAATTATATATGAAAACAGTCATTAAAGTTATCACACACGCGCATATACACAAGCAAACAGACGCACGAATAAACACATACCGAAACATATACGTAGGCTAACAGATACACATAAAAACACGAATTTATCCCGTTTACACTGCCTAAGATTTAACAATTCATTGCTATATATAGGATGAAGCGAGTGCTTTTTTCGTCTGGCAAACATGAGGCCAGTCCTTAAAATGCCTACCATCATGCACTAACTGTAGACATTCTGACAAGTTAATTGAAGATTATTTAACGTGAAACGTGATTGTACAGTAAGAAAGCCTCAATATAACTATATTCTTTTAAAGAAAGCATCACGTATATATTAGACCTTATCCACAGTTCCTTTACGGCACCAGGTACTTGAAAATCACTGTTTTATGCACCTGTAGACATGTTAGGGAATATTTGCTACTAATGATCCTTCTGCATATACCGACAGGGAATAGAAAGTGTGCCAATAGCCAGCTGGAGGAGATGTTCTCCTGGGGCTACAAGCTACAGTAGCATTCGCCCTTAAGGGTTAGCCGCATTTAAGTGGCAAATATACTTCACGTTGTCGTGCTGCTACTGTTTATACCTCGTTCAGAGATTTATTATATATATATATATATATATATATATATATATATATATATATATATATATATATAGATATATATATATATATATATGCATTTTTTCAATACGTAACCACATCTGAATCACTGGTGATTTTTTTTCCTCCGTCATCCTTTCCTCTATTTCTGAAGAAGAGATTTGCTCGAAACGTTAAATCTTCTTTCTTTCCTTTCCTGAGCGTCAACATTGAATGAATATTCATTCGTCATATCAAGCGTTCTAGAATGCAAGTAAGTTTATGAAAGCAAGTAAAGCCCCGGAACCAGATAGCATCCCATGCGTGTGGTAGCAACATCGCGGACTGCCGCTGCAGACTAGTGTTCGACTCATTTCTAAAGATGGGGTTGCTTGTCAGGTCTCAACTGACCTGAGATACAGATATCATCAGTATATTCAAGAAGAGAGATAGAAAATCCTGCGGAAGCTATCGCGGTTTCTCGATACTTCCTCCTGTAGGAAAGATCTTTGCTCGAACACACTTCAACCGTCTTGAAATCATCCCAGTAACAGTCGTTCCAGAATTCCAGTATGTTCTTCGAGCATCCTGTTAAAACAGATATAATTTCCTCTGTCGGAGATATCGAAGAGGAGTGACTAACAACATACGCCACTTTTCTTTGCCTTCTATGACCTGGAAAAGGCTTTTGACAGTGTAACAATATCAGCCATATGGATGGTATTTGAATGTTTCCAATGTTGTGAGCTTTTTGCTTTCCAGATCAACGCCCTGCACGATGGTATGGCTGGACATACTTTTCATCTCGCTCCTACACTTTTCTCCATATACTTTGGTGCAATGGTCTATGAACTTCCTCCAGATCAACCAGGAGTGGATATCAGGTATCGCTTCAACATGGCGTTGTTTTGCTCAACGAATCTCACCAGTACCAAGCGAGTCGCAGAAGTTCATTACGCTAATGAAAAAGTGAAAGTAAGTGACCCATGCTTAGAAATGCAAGTGTCTGTCTGTAATTTCACCAATGCGTATCAATGTTTTAGTCTCACTGTAAATACCAAAGTAATTCAAGTCCTCCCCCAACCAGCCCTACATTCCGCCCTTTCGAATTTTAACATCATTTAGGGGACAGTAATGGAGCAAGTTAATCCTTTTCCAAACCTTGGAAGGTAATACCAAATATAGACTTTGCGTCATCACATCACGACCGTATCCAGCTGTTTGAACAACTGGCAAAACATAAACAAAAAATGTCATTATTTGAAAGAGAAAGAATAAGAGAGGTGGATAAACAACGCCAACGGAAAGCCAGACACCAGTAACCACGACCGACTCCGACATTAACATGTGGCCTGTCCAATCGCGTTTTATACGCAAGCATTGGACTCGTTAACGACATTCATTCGCCAGCGCCACAAGTGGTCCGAATATTCGTCCAAGAGAAGAAATCAATATTGGATTCGAGTCACGGGCCGATAATCACATCATGTATGTATGTACTGGTCATTTCAAAATGTAACCACATGTGAATCGTTGGCGATTTTCTTCCTCTGTCTTCCTTTCTATTAGACTTGCCTCTGTTTCTGAACAAGAGCGTTGCTCGAAACGTTAAACCATCTTTCTGTCCTTCCCTGAGCGTCTGCTAATACTTTACATGTACCACGTCATCGCGTTGTTGTTTTTTTGTGTTTGTTCATCTATTTTTTTGCGGGGTGGATTTCCTATGTATGTATATGGCGGTCTTCTTTGTCTTCGTCCACCAAATCTGATAACAGACTAGAATAGAAAACACTTGCTTATAAGACTGAGCCAGAACAAAGTGGCTGGAAAGCAACTCTTATCAGACAGCCACGTCTAGGCTTTAGCTTTTGTATTTAGAAAAGATTAGCTAAGCCTCGACAGATAGTTTAAGACTTTCTTTGCGTGTGTGTCTGTGTGTGTCTTTTTCGTAGACATCTTTGTTAACCTTAAATTTGAACTAGCTGTTTCCATGGATCTAATGAATGCCTCGGGTACGTTAATAAGTCCTTTAACCACCCTTGGTCTCATATAAGATGAGCTGTAAATATTTCTATTAAAATTTGAAACCTTTTCGCTAACGAGCAGTCTTTGATAACAATATATCGAATATTGTTTTCTACTCTAGGCAGAAGCCCTGAATTTTTTTGGGGGGTGGGAGGTCCCAGTACGTAACTGGTACTTAATTTATCGACCCAGAAAGGTTGAAAGGCAAGCTCGACCTCGACAGAAGTTTTTACTCAGAACGTAAAGATAGACAAAATACCACGACTAAGCATTTCACCCGGCGTGCTAACATTTCTACCAGTTCGCCGCCTTAATGTATCGAATATTACAAATTCGTCTGTAGCTACTGATGGTTATAACGTGAAAAATAAGTATTTTTAGGACACTTGTATGAAGCATTTTTTAAAGTCATTCATAGTGCGATCAATAATCTACTAAAAATTAGTGTTTATTTTAGGACACTAGTAAGAAAATAAAGCCATATGTTTGGCTTAGGAGACTGTTGTTTTATTAGAATGAATTTCTCCAACAATTCATCAGCCTGACCGTGACGTAAAAGAAGATACATCACTGTTAAAAATAATTTTGCTGTTTGATTGGATAAACCTAGAGACACCGATGAAACTCTATGATATGTATCTCATAACACAAATAATAATACTAAACCAAACACCACTTTCAGAAATGTTATATTGTTGTCTGCAGGATCCTGGATAACTTAGGAATTTCTACATATTCTAATTATAGAAGTGCAGATATACTAATTAGTCATAACTGAAATGATGGTAACACTTGCGATAATCGATTATTAGACGAATATAGATCTAATGAAACAACAGTAGACGAAGAGATTTCAAGAAGTCCATTTAGAAAGGATGCATGATTCTAATACTTGGTGTGGAATCCTTTATAAAGATGATAAAGAATGAATATTACCTGGTTTTATCCACTATTCTCTAACAGTGGAATCATCGCATATCAAAGGCCCCCCAAAAAACTTGGTGCCTATGTTCCGCTGAAACGTAGATAGTACCAATTTTTTAACTAGAATATGGTCTATTTTTGTATTTTAAAATTCCGACCATCACAATTATTTAAGAAATAGAGTATATAAAACAGACAGAAGACTAGAGAACAATAGAATACATTTGAGTATAGATGGATTAGTGGTATGACAAGGTGTGAGACGATAGGAAAGCATAAATCTGTCCCTACAGCTTCACGTTAGAAACAGCATAATTCCGATAACTTATTGAGCATGCTCTTTACTATTCTCATACAGAAAATCATAATCTAGATAGTAATGTTATGTTTTCCGACTTGTTAGTACTCGTAATTGCAACAGAACATCTCTGATGTATCCTGTAGAAGAGAAATGCACTCAAAATAATATAATATCTAAATGCATATAAGAAACAAATAATAATTTTGTACAACGAACTTGATCAAGTCGCGCAATTCTATTCAAAAACACACCTTTAATAATAATAAACATTTTCTATCTAGCTCTTTGTTAAATATGGTAGACTTCGAAATTGCATTAGTTTGCTATTGTTTCTGAAAAGAAAGACTAGCAAAAAAACAAGTCATAGATGCCAAATATGTACGAGGGGTGCTGGAAAGTTGCTGGCTTTGGGTAAAAGAAAATACAGGAGGATCAGTTAATTATGATATTATGCAACATATTCCCCTTTCAGATTCAAACACTTATTGCAGTGATCCTTCAGTTTTTCTAAGCACTGTAAAAAGAACCCAGCAGGTTGGGCCTCCAGCCAGGCTTCTTCAGCAGCGATCTCTGCCGAATCGGAGTAAGATTTCGTTCCCTTGAGATGTTTCTTCAGTTGTGGATAGAAGTGATAGTCGGAGATGGTCACGTCAGGAGAGTAGACTGGGTGGACTACCAATTCGAAGCGAAAGTTGTGTATTTTCCGTAGCACTTTATGTGCTGGGTGTACTGGTGGATTGTCTTGCAAAAAACAGGAAACCACGGCTCAGCTCTCCACGGCGTTTCTGCTCCAAAACTTCAAGCAGTTAGTCCAACAGAGACATGTAGTATTCTGCGTTGATAGAGCGACGCTTTGGGAGATATTTTATGAGAAGTGCTCCATTTTTTCCGAAACACTGAAACCAGAATCTTTCCAGCTGAAAACAGAATTTTTCCACTTGAAGCCAGAATCTTTCCATTCTGGATCTCTTGAGATGCGGTGAACCGCTGTGACACCATCCATTCATGACTGTTTGGTATGGGATCATAATGATGAAGACAAGTTTCATTCATGGTGTCTAAACGTACCATAACATCAGCCTCTCCCGCTGCAAACCGGTACAAAACCCTATTTGATGCCGCTTCTATGAAGCGCTTCTGATCTGCGTTCAGGCATTTCGTCAGCCATTTTGCGGAAAGCTTTCTCATCCAGAATGTTGTGGGTGGTGTGGCCAACTCTTTCTCGGGAATGCCCAGATTCTCAGATATGAATTTAGCTGAAATCCGGTAGTCCTCGAGAATAATGGCGTGCACAACGTTGGATTTGTTGTCTTAGGTCGCGGCAATTCGCCGTCCTGACCGGAGTTCACAGCTGACCTCGAAATTACCAGTCTTAAAGCTTGAGACCCAGATTTTCACTGTGGAGTAATATGGGTAGCCAACCATTAAGACTTCCTGCGTCTTGCCATGGATATTCGCCCCTCCTTTGCCTTGCAAAAAGAGGATTTACATAAACGCCAGTGCTATAATTTTATTAAACTCCACTGACATCATGTGTTAAAACTGTAAAAGCGAGAAAGGTATATTGTATACCATGGTACGTTTTTCATATCTTCTACTAAATAGTTGTCCTACTGCCCCATTAAACGTAACAGCTCTACCTACCCTTTCACGACATCCTTAACGGCTAGGAACTTTTCAGCGCTCCCTCGTATATTTAAGTCGTTCATGGAACTACGAAATCTATTTCCACCGATCAGTAGGTCTCTATCACTTCTATTATGTATACATTTGTATAATTTTTTAATTGATTTGAAATCATAATTTCAGTCACTTGTCTTGCTAATATTAATGCTATAATTATCTATTGAGTCTTGTCTCATGTATAATTTGTTGTAACTATTAAGTTAGTGTATTATAATATGATATTATATGATATTATATTATATTCAATAGGTAGTTGAACTTATTATTAACGTTATTAATATTCTTTTCTGCTATAGGTAATAAAGTTTTGATATTAATACTAATGTTTATAGATTTCCTTTATGTTTATTTAAATATCTTTTTGGCGTACTTGTACATAAAATGACGCAGCTCCATTGATATGTTTTGTCACTACAGATCGTTAATGCATATTATATGTCCACTCGTGTCTATGATTCTGTACTTTGAACTCCAGGTCTCTCAATGCTTCCCCAATTAATTTATTATCGATGCGGTCGTTGGATTTACTAGTAGCATAAACGTATGTACATTTTTGTTACGTTATTAACTTTACGATTCTTTACGTATAACCCTGTTTCCTCTTCCCGTTTTATTTATTTTTCAAGTCTTTTTTTATTGTCTTCAAACACTTGTCTTCCTTTATTCTCTTCAGCTACGCGTCTATTATTTTTTTACATTATCTTCATTGCTGTAGTTTCGATATTTATAGTTTTTTATTTTTATTTTCTATGATACGTACGCCTGAGTGTCTATGTGTGTGTGCGTGTGTGCGTGTGCGTGCGTGCGTGTGTGTGTGTGTGTATGTGTACGTCAGTTATATCTGCATATCTTTATGGTTTCTCTGTTACCATTGAGTTTCGTGTAACCGCTGTTATCTTTTATTTATTACTGAAGTAATTAATTTTGCTTTGTCTAGGTGTAAGTTTTGCTATGTAAGTACATTTAATTTGTTTCTTATATTTTGATGTTATCATTTGAAGATTATGATGTGCGTGTGTGAGTGTGTGTGGATGGGGTCTTATTGGAGCATGCATTATAAAAAAAGAGAAATATCATTAACTTATGTTCTGTATCTATGTCATACACACACGCATGCACACACACGCACACACATATTTATATGTGTATATATATATATACACACACATGTAATACATATTCTTATATTCTTCTTTTTAATACACTGGTTTCAGTCAGAGGCTGGGGTAATGCCGGAGCACCACCTTTAAGCGTTTTAGTGTCTCCTTTCGGTAGTTTTTTTTTTTTTTTTTTTGGTGAAGACTTGAGGTGGACGAAGTTGCCCTTCTTTGTGTCCCCTGCCGTGATGTGGGCTCATCTGGGATCTCAGATCGAAATTTGTTCAAATGCTTTTTGAATGTTTCCACATTTACACCTTGCAGATCTCTTAGGTTCATTCGCAAGATGTAAAGCAGTTCTGGTCCCTACCCTGAAACGCAAGCTGTTGCAATATTGGGTCCTCAGCTATCTATCTATCTATCTATATATATATATATATATACTTAAATATGCACACATATATCTATACATATACTCATAAACACACACTAATATAGATATACACACACACACACACACTAATATATACACACACACACACACACACACATTATATATATATATATATATATATATATATACATGCACATATGTATACATTATATATATATATATATATATATATATATGTATATAATTCGACCTCAGTAAATCGGTAAACGCTAGAGCCTCGTTTTAGTTTCTTGAGTAAAGACCTTGATATATCGCAGAAAAGGTAGGAATCGTGGATGCTTTAACCAGATAACCGAAACCTTTCGAAATGAGAAGGAAGTTAGCATAGAAATGTATGAGCGCATTCAAAAGCGCGAGTATTAATGAATTACACACTGCAAGGATTATGTCATCGTTCGATTTATTGAAACATGATGACAGTGAATGTAATGCCTTCAATATTGGCGAATAAAAATTGAATATTTATGAAGCTATGTTTCAGTTATAGTTTTACGACATTTATTTGACATCAAACAAGATGATCTTAGGGGTTATGTTTAACTTACGGGTCACATTAAAACATCAAGAATAGGTTCGTTCTTTAATGCAGAACTATTAAAATGCTGTACTAACATGATTTTCGGATCATAGGAGGAAACACTCGACAAATAAATAAGTGTCCACTCTTATAAAATTATATCGTTGTTGCTTTTCATAAGCGTATGCCTTCAAACGATGTGTTTAGATTCATTCGAACAGAAACACACAGTTGAAATCTGTTAGTTTGGCATAAATAATACGGTGAAAATTTCTCAGCGAATAGGTTTATGACAATAAATGTTCTTAGTATTTATAGTAAGTCCATTGACATAAATAGCATCCTGATTCTGCGATTAGAACACCTAATATACTATGGATCATGAGAGAAGCAGAAATCTTTGAAATTCATTCCATTTATTTTCAACATCAGAGTTTTGTTCATTTGTTATGCGTATTTTTTTATTTCTTCAACCGAAATATTATATTAATAACATAATGTTGAGAGTCAATTAGTAAATAATGTTAATTACGCAAAATATTACTGAATATCACTGTTAGATTTTCGAAGGAAATCATTGTCTTCCAAGCATGAAAAAAGTGAACAATAGGTAAAATGCCACTATGAATTGTGTAGTAGCCATTTTGTCTATGACGAATTTCTAACAAATGACAAAAGAATATGCACTGGGAAAAGAAAATAATTCACTGTTTTATGTGTTGGAAATCTTTCATGAGTATATCAAAACTTATAACTTGAAAAACATGGTCAGACATGTCTTGTAAAATATGAAGGTAATGATTTGTTTCCAGCGTTATTTTTAACAATGCATGTAAAAAAACTGGCAAAATGTTACCTACGGTTTACTTCCAGTGACAAATATGGATATGCAAACATGCATATAATACAGACAATCACACTTGCATTCTTTTATACCAAAAGAAAATAGGTGTTGTGAGTGTTTATTGAGCAAAAATAATTAAAACTCCACGAGGCTCCGGCAGGGGGTGGTGGCGAACCGTGCTGTACTCTTTCACCACAACTTTCTCTTACTCTTACTTCCTGTTTCTTTTGTGCCTGCAATTCATAGGGTCAGCCTTGTCACACTGCGTCACGCTAAATATCCCCGAGAACTACGTAAGGGGTACATGTGTCTGTGGAGTGCTCAGCCACTTGCACGTTAATTTCACGAGCAGGCTGTTCCGTTGATCGGATCAACTGGAACCCACGACGTCGTAAGAAACGGAGTGCCAACAACAACAACAACAACAACATGTATGTGTGTACGTATGTATGTATGTATGTGCGTATAGATAAAGAAATGCTATATGCGTTCCGTTTTCTTTTAAACCTACATGCGAAGATATTTTTTCGTGTATGATCAATTCAAAAGTATTAGTCTAAAACATTAAGATATGATTGGTTGTTTGTTGTGAATCAATTTGTACGTTTGTTTTTTGTGTGTATGCGAGAGCGTGTTCCTTGAATGATTAGTTTACATGTGATCACGTTTTTGCACGAGACTTCCCTTATACATGAAGTATATTTTAACTCATGATTTTCTTAGCACCTGAACCGAGAGGCTGCTCGCTGACAGTAGCGACAATCTAAAATAGTAATGAGAATGTTTCGTTCATGTCTGTGTAGAATTTGCAATACATTTCAAACGCTATATTGACTAAAATGTCTTTTTATAGAAACACTCCAAACCAAATAGTGAGTAATATTATGTACAGTTTACTGCATTCTCATTTGGTAGTTGTTGAGTCAACCAATACTAGCTATGAAGTACTAGTTATATACAAACATATAACAGCTATCGTAATTCGCGTTGTATCTAATGGCCATTAAAATCATAGACACCGCATGCAACAGTTATGAGTCGAAATGAACAAAGAGACTCTGCCAGCTCACTGGCAGAATCATTAGCACGCCTGGCAAATGGCTAACGGCATTTCAAAACGGGTCGGATAGGTTGCCGATGCTCGTGGCTGACCGGCGGCAGCGGGCGGCAGCGGGCGGCAGCGGGCGGCAGCGGGCGGCAGCGGGCGGCAGCGGGCGGCAGCGGGCGGCAGCGGGCGGCAGCGGGCGGCAGCGGGCGGCAGCGGGCGGCTTTTCAGGCGTCCTCGTGACCATCGCATTTTGTTTGTGTTTACGTTCTGAGTTAAAATGTTGCCGATGTCTATTTTACCTTTCATCCTTTCGGAGTCGATAAAATAAGTATCATTTGAGCAATGCCCCCCCCCCACTCCCAGAACTGCTGGCCTTGTTCCAAAATTTTGAAATTACTATTATCTAAATTCTGGTCTTTGTCTATGGAGAAGGCAGTAGTGGAAATTAGAAGTTTGATACATTGTTACAGAAATGTCGTTAACTTACATGTTTTTATTTCTATCTTTCATATAATAATACCAGCGTTTCATGCAAGTATTTTAATTAAAAACTAATCACATTCCCCTTTGTAATTTTGTGCGTTTGAACAGATAGATTTATATCCTGTCAGTATGAGTGTTCAATTGACGTCATACTATTCATTTGATAATAATATATTCCATCTATTTTTAATTTCAAGCATGTAATATGATTTCTGTGGGTAATAGTTGTATTCTTATTTATCACACTTATCTTTTCTATATTCATAACGATTTTGCTTTTAGCAATATTTCTTCTATGGTCCAAATATTCAAAAATCTATCCAGTATTCAAAGTAGATCTATCACACTTAGAATTAGTGAGAAATATAGCTCCTTTCAAGCAAGTGGCTCGTTTTTTTAAGATTTTGTGATTGCAATCTATTCTCGATTGTTTTGCTTATCCTACGCATCTTTTTCACAAGGGTTTCTTAATTAATTTATTTTAGATGGCACAGTTTAAGAAATGACAATTGATATCTTTTTCGTATATTGTCTGCATTATAAATTGAAAATAATACATTTCCTGACAATTGTCGATCAAATTTTTTCCGGAAATATTCTAAGACGCTTCATATTTTGTTTGGTTAGCATTACATATTTTACTTTATATATCAGCAGGATCTAGTTCTCCTTCAGTACTAATAAAAGGGAATAGGGATATTTCTTCCAATTTCAAACTTCCTTTTAATCTACTGTATATTTCTTATATTTTGTGTGACCATGAAGGTGCGTAAACCGGGAATATATTCAAAGTCCCAAAGAATTTAAGCTGCGAGAACAAAGTTGCCACTGTAAGGAACGCCAGTCCCTTGCAGGCCTAAATTTCTGGTGTCACGATATATATATATATATATATATATATATATATATAAATAAATATATATATATATATATATATACAGACAGAGAGAAATAGAGATTGATAGATAGATATACCAATATACATATACATACATGCATACATACCTGCACACATACATATATATATATATATATATATACATATATATATATACATATATATATATATATATATATATACATATATATACATATACATACAAACATATATAAACATATATATACATATATATACAAACATATATATACATATATATACAAACATATATATACATATATATACAAACATATATATACATATATATATAAACATATATATATAAACATATATATACATATATATATATAAACATATATATACATATATATATATAAACATATATATACATATATATATATAAACATATATATACATATATATATATAAACATATATATACATATATAAACATAAACATATATATACATATATAAACATATATATACATATATATATATATATATATATATATATATTATATATATATATTATATATACATGTCACTAGCTATGCTGTCACTAGCTATTCTGATGACACAAAGATATCTCAGGCAATAAAGAATCCTGATGATATTGTAAGCCTGCAGAATGACCTAAATGCAATATATGAGTGGGCAGAGCAAAATAATATGCAGTTCAATGCAAAACAATTTCAACTACTGCGCTACAAGACCACAAGTACCTCCCAACTGGCATACACAGGGCCTGGCGGTACTGCAATCTCAGAACCACAAACAGTAAGAGATCTGGGCATCAACATGTGTAGTGATGCATCATTTCACATGCACATTGTCAAGTTGACAGCAAAGTGCAGACAGCTGGCAGGGTGGATACTGAGGACATTCCGTACAAGGGATCAAAAAGTCATGTTGACTCTATGGAAGACATTTGTTCTGAGCCGCCTAGACTATTGCTCTCAGTTGTGGTCACCACACAGTGTTAAGCGGACAGCAGAACTCGAGGCAATTCAGCGGCACTATACAAAAAAGATCGCTAGAGTCCAACAGATGAACTACAGGGAGCGACTGAAGGCACTAGGTCTCTACTCCCTGGAGCGCAGGCGGGAGAGATATGTAATAATATACATATGGAAAATACTGGAAGGACTGGTGCCAAACTTTGGCATCAAGTACTACAGGAATGCCCGCACCGGTCGCCACTGCATGGTGCCGAAGGTACCGTCCACTGCATCTCACATAAGAACGAGAAACTGCAGCAGCCTCGGTTTCAGAGGACCTCAGCTCTTCAATGCCCTGCCAAAACATTTGAAAGACATGCAAGACATGGATGTGGAGGTCTTCAAGACAAAACTTGACGCTTTCCTCTCCACGATACCAGACGAACCAATGGCTCGTAATGAGATGCAGTTTAGGGCAGCTATGTCAAATTCTCTTATACACCAGATGTGCCATCAAAACTCTTGATTGGACCATATCAGGTGGGGGAGAAGAGCCATGCAAGGAATGTGGAGAGAGCACAGCATAAAGACGGAGGGTCACGGTGGTGCACCAGCATGACCGCAGCCACTTGGCTGAAACACACATATATATATATATATATATATATATATATATATATATATATATGTCACAAATATAAATAAATACATAAATATTAGCTTTCAAAATATCATGTAAATCACCAACTGAAATCTATGCATGTGACTGTTATTGAGCATGCATTTATAGAGTGCATGTCTCATGGAAAAATTACGGCGAGGTTAGAAGCGTTAAAAAATATTTGTGGGGGTGGGGAAATGGGATAAATCTTTACGCATTTAATTTCTGATTATCAATAAATATAGGCATTGGTTTCTACGTTTTCGATCCAAATATCGCTGATAATATACAGTACAATATGGTTTGCTATTTATAAAACTATTGTCAGTAAGAAAACTTTCTTGCAATTTCAAACAAAAAAAAAAACACAGGCGTTAAAATTCTACATATTTCCTGACCTTTCATATTTGTCAATAGACTTTATTAGTGAGACACTGTAAGATTTAACATACGTTTAAGTTGTTTTACAAAAGGTTTTTAATTTGAAAATATTTGTTATGAAATATAATGATTCAAATTTTCTGTTATAAATATTTTTGTTAGCGCAAACAAATACTTTACGAATTGTTCGTATTAATGTCTTGCCTGCAGTTATGTTTAATAATACACAATTCAAACTTAATGAGATACATTTGCTCTCAGAAATGTATTCAGGATTATGTATGTGTGTATAAATAGAGATGAATATTTTACATATAGAGTGAGTGAGAGAGGGGGGGAAGGAAGGAGAAGGAATCGTATACATTTCTGATCATTTAGTGAACAAGATCAACAAACTGAATATTACAACAGATAAAAGACAATTCCCTGAAAGACAATGGCATCCCGATTCCCGCAGTTTACGTCAGCAATCCAAGATATATGCATTGAATATGTCCGAGTCGATTGTACAAAAATAATATCTTCAGGAATACAAACGAAGAACATTTAGACAATGGAATACGTAAAGTTTGCAAACAAGTAAAATTACTCCAAGAAAATGAATGAGATTGCGATAAATAGACAAGGAGTACGAGATAACAACATCTGACGTCGAAAATAATATGAAACCTAATATCTTTTTTGCAAGTTTACAAAGCAAGCAGTTTAATTACTAAATAAAAGCAACTGTTATTACTTCAGAATAAATCTCTATTGGTCTACGTAACTTAGATACACTTCATGACCTTTTTGAGAACATCAACGTCACGTAAAATTCTGAAGGAGAAAAGTAACTTTGGTATGACAAGCTATGTTCGACGACGCCGTCACCTCCTAACAGCCAAGGCCAAAGCTTTGTTGTATCAAGCTGCAGGAAAACCTTCCGTGTTTGTGCACGAGAGGTTCACTGTGGACGCTGAGATGAATCGCAGAAATTCTCGAGTGATTGCATACAACCCTTCTGACATCCCCACTGTGAGACTAAGAATATACGTTTGTGTGTGTGTGTGTGTGTGTGTGTGCGTGCGCGCTCGCGTGTGGTTGCGTGTTTGTATGTGCGTGTATATGTATGTATATCCATACGTACTTGTGTCTAAGTGTATATGAGGGCTGAACAATTTTGGCACAAGGCTAGAAAATTCGTGGAACCAGGAATAGTGTTCAACTGTAACTTACTTTATCAAATGCCGAAAGGATGACAGGCAAAGTCAGCCGCGTTGGAATTTGAACTCAGAACACGAAAACAGACGAAATGCCGCTAATGTTTCAGCTACTTTACTGTCTTGTAGAAACGAAATATTAACTTGTTGACAGACGCAACAGTCACAAACAATGAAAATGAAGGAGAAAGGAACAGAAAAACAGCAAGATAGATTGGGGTAACACAAGAGGAGACGAAGGGATATAAAGGGAACAATACAGAACTTAGGGAAGGGAAATATTTGAGATAAAATTAAAAGTGTGAGAGAGTGATGGTGAGTAATAAGTCATTCATTGTATCTTTGTGAATCGTACGTGGTACTGTTTTTACCTCGAGGTCAGATATACTGATAAGGAGACAGGAAACTTTAGAAACTAATAAAAAGGCATATCTGGAGACATGCCGTCTAGAAATCACTTAATGTAGAGAGAGAGAGAGAGAGAGAGGGGGAGAGAGGGAGAGAGAGAGAGAGAGAAAGAGAGAGAGGTGGAATCAGAAAGGAAGTGCACGTGTAAATAAGTCTGAATTGTTTGTGAGATGCTACGTATTTATTCTGAAGTCGTAATGGAAAAAGTGAATATTCCAAAAGAGAGATTATCATATAATCTAGAGAGATGAATGGAACGTTGTATGCTACGCGCTGCTGGAGGGGAATAACAGATGTAAAGTGGTAAAAAATACACGTGCAATGTTGAAAATAATACGAAGAATGAAAAAAAAGGGTGGGTTGTTAAAGTAAAGAATAGGATAGTAAGGGAAGCATATATGACAAATACTGGAAGTTAGAAGTAAAATTTCAGTTACAACGATGTCATTGTTGTAAATAAATACAGTGTAATACAATAAAGTAATAAAATGAAGTAACGCAAATCCAAAAGCTCCGACATCATATATGCAAGCATGAAAAATATTAAAATACTGTGTAAATGTTGACAATCTTCCGTCGAGAATAGCATGTCCTTTTTTGGATATTGAGAAATACAACAAACGGAAACACAATAAAATACTATAATTAAAAAAAATATATATTTATGGTAGAATCAGATAAAATAAATTGCAATTTTTCCATGCTTTTGACTTTTTCTTTCTCTTCCACTCATTCCTCACCTAGAATCTTCCATTTAATTTTGTTCCAATGTAAAATCACTTCCATTCATATGCGTATCCATTGCCACTTCTTTCCCCGTCTTTCTTTTCTTTTTGTATCTCTCTGCCAACTCATTCAGCTCTCTGCTCATTTCATAACAACTTGCTCAACTGCCATATTTATAACATGAAATACTGGTTTTAAATTTTGGTACAAGGCCAGCAATTTCAGGAGAGAAGGTATGTCGATTACATCGAGTGGTACCTATTTTGTCGATCCCGAAAAGACGCAAAATTAACCACGGTGAATTTGAACACAGAACGTAAAGACGATCGAAATGCCGATATGCTAACGATTCGGCCAGCACATTTCTTTATTTATACATCGAAATGTTAGCATTTTAGTAATTATAACTGTACCATAAATCAATTTTTGTCAGTTTATCAACCTACAAATTATTTTTTGAATACAGTGTTTTTTTTTCTTTTTTCTCTTTCTTTTTAATCGGCTACTTGATAATAAGAGTAAATACTACTGAAATCCTCAGTACTGTTACTGGTATTAAACAAACATGCACACATATGAAAACATTATAGATACATCTACTTGTTTATCTACGCTTCTGTGTTCGTCTTTATGTATTTGTGCGCAATTGTGCGAGTTTATAGTCTAAAGTAGCATTAGTGATATTAAAGACTGCACTGCCAATCGATAAAAGGCCGTTGAACTTCAGGCAACTAACAAATTGGAATATGTGTGTTTGTACGTGTGTGTGCTTTTGTATTGTTTGTATTGTGTGTGTGTGTGTGTGCGTGCGTGCGTGTATGTGTATGCGTCATACGTGCTAGTGTGATGTCTCTGTTTGCGTATTGACAGGAAAGAGGAAACGACAAAACACAACTCTGGTTCCTTCATCAACTGTCAATTGGAAATCTTCGACATTTCGTCATCTTGTGAAGAATTATCCTAAAATATATTTGGGCTCTAACGGCATAAAGCGAGTGCCATTCTTCACCCAACATATATATGAAGTACTGATATGGAAATTTGCTCACTATTCTGAAAAAGGATTAAAATGTACTATAGTCATGACTTTAACAGATGCTAAAGTAGATAGATAGATAGATAGATAGATATACGTATATATAAGTATAAGTGTGTTGGGGTGGGTGTCTATGTGTGTGCATGCTAAAGTTTGCGTTTTTGTTTAGTTATAATAACAATTTTATTAAGTTCGTCGCTTGACTTTTGAATTACATTAAGAATAGTACCCGATTTGAAGCAACAATGAAACATATCTGTTTAAACTTACAGTATATGCTTTCAGTGAGTCTTTTGAAATATATGTAGTATGTAACCCATCCATTTCCTTCACCCACTGATATATTAACGCTTAGATACAATTTTGTTTTTTTTTTCTATTTACTGGAATTACGTCGTGGTAAATTTCATATTGCAATTTCTAATGCGAAACGCACAAACCTACACAGATCTAGTCTTCGAACTCTCTCTCTCACACATATACGTGTCTAGGCATCCTCTATTTTGCTAAGTTGAAACACACACGCAAACACACACACACACACACAGATACACAAACATATATACACACGCAAAGGCACGTGGAAATACGCATACCAACTCTTCCTTCCCACACAAATAAAAATACTCACACACATGTATTCCCATGCATATATTTTACACTGCATGTAGAATTGAAGAGTGTAAAATATATGCATGGGAATGCATGTGTGTGAGTATTTTTATTTGTGTGGGAAGGAAGAGTTGGAACACAAGCACACACACCTACTTTTCATACCCTCCTATATTAATACACCTAGGCACGTGCTCTTGGACTCACTCACACACACATTAACACTTCGGTAATCTTATATTCGCTGACATGTTTAGATTACAACTTACTAACTTCAGCGCTACACATTCAGCGACTTGTAAAAACGCTTTACCCTCCGTACATCACTTCTGTGACATTTCACCCATTCCTGTCCACTGGAATGCAAAACTATCCAAAGTTTCTTACGTCCTCCATGTTCTTTACGCATCATGTGTATCGCACCTGACTTCTCACCTGTACATCACAGAAGTTTCTTCTTATCATATATATGTTTTCCCTTTCTTCGATTACACCATTAACTAGACATTACTGAACCCTCCGCATCTTTCACTATTGTTGCGTAACGTTTACCAATTTATTTGCGTTTTCCTCTCTTCAGAGATTTCATATACTTAACGTTTGTTTTCAAGCTAGAGATTAAAATCTCGATGTCTTCTAAAATATGTTTTCCCATCCCTATGTATTTTGCTATACGGAAGTGCACACATCAATAACACTTTCCAAATTATTCCTGTCATCCCTTGTGCTTCGCCAGTATCATTACTCATCGCACCTGAAATCGCTCTCATCAAATTATTCACACATTTTTACATCACCCACCTAAGCATGACTGGCAAACACAACCAACCTTATACCAACGAACCAACGCTACCCTACTTCCAGATTTGCACACCTCCGTACAGGTGTTTATAGTATACCATCCCACACAACAGAACATTCCCAAGCTTTCTACCTGTTTCCAGATTCATACACACTTCCAAACTTGCGTCTACACACCCGAATATTTCTTCATTCTGAACATTACACGAACAGCATTCATACCTGATTTCTATCCGTTCGCGTCTTATTTCTCCCCCACCCATCTCACTCTCTCTCTCTGTCTCTCTGTCTCTTTCTCTCTCTCTCAGTCCGTTCGTCCGTCATTTCTCCTTTCTTCTGTTGAAAGACGAATGGCGGAATATACTAGACTAGAAGAGACACCCGGGATTAAAATGGTATAGTTTATTTATATATATATATATATTACAGTTATGTTAAAACATGTGAATCAGGAAAGTGCAGCATTGACGACAAACCATTTGTGGAGTAAATAATGGTCTAATTCGACTAATCGACATGTAATACATCGGAAGATTGGAGGATTCTAAGTGCTAACCTATCATGGAAAATTGGGGGTGAAGGTATGTAATTTTCTAACCCTACGAAAAGCTCAGTGGAATACTCTCCTTTGAGGCGGTCAGCGCTACGTCTAACATGACCCGTCGTATGGTTGACAGTCGAATGAATGGAGGTGTAATGGAGATATTCTAGGTAAATGGGTACATTCTAGAAATGGGTTGCAATGGGAGACGGTAAGTTGTTGGTAGTGCTTGCACTCATACCTTACCGCCCGAGCAGCACATGCCATTAGTTTCATTTGGAAATTTGAAAACTTTGCAGAAACTACAATTTGAGTTTAGCACAACATTTTGTACAGAATTATCATTTTTATAGGAATAGGATGGATCATATCTGAAAGCAGCTCTTGGTGTTGCGAAGAGCGAATTTGCATGTGATCTATTTCCGAAAGCCTCTGTCTAATCTGGCGTGTTAAACGTTGTTCTAATGATTCAGCATTAAGTATTACAGTATGCCATAGCTGATATTGGGAAAATATAGTTCTGCGGGTCCCCCCTTTTGACATAATTGTCATGGGCCGGCTGGTCTATCTCAGATACATGGGAAGCTGGATTAAATTTTTCATTAACACTGGGGAGCCGAAATAATTTTTTTTCAATGTCCAAGGGAAGCCAAATCGCGAAAAGAATTGAGAAATGCTGATCTATAACGATGGTTTTTGTTTAGGCACATCGTAAAAGTAATTATAATGAATTGCTTAATATAAAGAAAAGTATATTTTTTCAAGCAAATTCAATTAGAAAAAATATCTACCACAAGGAGAAAGAGACAAAAATAAAATAACACATGTCAAATTATATTTTATTTCTAAAAACGTTCAATGTTTTCTGTAATCGTCCTCGCTTTATACGTGTTTCTGGAGGGATTACGTCTTTTCTTTGGTGGCATATTTTTTCAATATTGTAAACAAAAAACTATGAACATAGAAACAATATACATTAATCTTAATTTTTTTAAGCAATTGTAAATATATATTATGTCCGTATTCTTGTATGCTGTGTAAATTTATGAAATATAAAGAAATGAACGTAATAGCACATGTATGGAACTGCTAATTTAACGGTAAATACCACAATAATTATTACAGAGAGACAAAGAATTTTATGTCTTACCTTGCAACTTCTGCGATAATTATCATCCGGTAATGAATCCGTAAATATGTATTGTTTTAAAGGAAATGAATACAAAATTTTGTATTGACACTGGCCAACTCACACTTCACGCAGGTCAGTCGTCCACAAAGTATACAGAACTAGCAACACATAACAAGGAGAAAGAGACAAAAATAACACGTGTCAATTTTTTTTTTCTAAAAACGTTCAATGACGTTAACTGGAGTGTGGGGTTCGAGTAGACGTCATTCCACCTTTTGATTTATCATTACCATTCTTTTCGTTTTTTCTGCCTTTGTGTTGTTCCCTCTGTGTTTCGACCCTTTGTGGTTAATAAAAAAATTAAGTCGTCAGGTGTGTATGTGTGTGTTTAATAACGTACCGTATATAGTATGTCCGTATTTTTGTATGCTGTGTAAATTTATGAAATATAAGCAAATGAACGAAATAGCACATGTATGGAACTGCTAATTTAACGGTAAGTGCCACAATAATTATTACAGAGAGACAAAGAATTTTATGTCTTACCTTGCAACTTCTGCGATAATTATCATCCGGTGGTAATTTATCCGTAAATATGCATTGTTTTAAAGGAAATGAAAATAAAATTTTGTATTGACATTGGCCAACTCACACTTCGCGCATGTCAGTCGTCCACAAAGTATACAGAACTAGCAACACACAGCAAGGAGAAAGAGACAAAAATAACACGTGTCAATTTTTTTTTTTTTCTAAAAACGTTCAATGACGTTAACTGGAGTGTGGGTTCGAGTAGACGTCATTCAACATTTTGATTTATTATTACCATTCTTTTCGTTCGTATGCAGTGTAAATTAATCCCCCGCCCCCAAATTACAGTCTCGAAATGTGATTGTTTCAGTTTTGATACTGAAATAGTGGAAAAGTTTCATTTTTAAAGTGAAAGTATTTGACATGAGTGTTTTTATTTCACTTTTGACACGTAATACTTATATAGTGGAGGAGATATTATGTTGCTGTGGGCTCGAACTATTCAAGAAGTTAATTTTTGTTTTACTAAAACACAACCGGGACCCTAAGTAAGGCATGTGTAAAATTTGAATGAAATTGGTAGTGTAGTTCTGGAGTTTTAGGGATTCACACAGACACACACAGAGACACACAGACACACACAGAGACACACAGACACACACACAGACACACAGGCACTCAGACATACATTCTCATTTATACATATATATATATAGATAACGTATATTCAGTGTGCATATATATAGACATATATAGAGATAGATAGATAGATAGATAGAAACATATATCATATACATATATGTATAGAGAGGGAGTAATATATACATATATATATATATATATATATATATATATGCAAGTACGTATGTATGTACATATGTACGCATGTATGTTTGTATGTATGCATGTATGCATGTATGCATGCATCTATGTGTGTATGTATGTACGAACGCATGTACGTATGTATGTATGTATGTATGTATGTATAAAGCGAGAATTGAAGAGAGATTAAACTTAAGACTGAATTATTTTTTGCTGTTTATATGTATGATACATTTTAAGAGTAAGTGCATCAATTTAGATAATTGAAATCCTCTTATGTCATAAATGAATATATTTGTTTCTTGTAATTATTCTCTAATTTCTTATTGAGTCAATGTCATGCGAATGTTACAATACCACCCATTTGTTACTAGTTTGATTTTTCCTTCTCTTTCATTGCTTCTCCTCTGTTTCCTAGTTACACTACAAATAATCA
Organism: Octopus bimaculoides; assembly: GCF_046866305.1. Lineage (NCBI taxonomy): Eukaryota > Metazoa > Mollusca > Cephalopoda > Octopoda > Octopodidae > Octopus > Octopus bimaculoides. The sequence goes on along the minus strand of NC_142939.1, from coordinate 1,016,211 downwards.
AAATGCTATAAACATCTTAGTTCCCATATTTTCTCTCCTTCAGTATGCTATGTATTATCCTTTCTGATATTTACTAATTATTACGAGTTCGAATTAGTTAAACTTCTGTTCGTATATCTAAACTATCTGCTGATCACTTATTTCAATACATACCGAATGATTCATAGTAACTAATTGTTGCGTACCGTCCGATAACCATTCTCGTTATTCTTCTGTATATTGCAAGGTTCCACAACATATGTAATACTACATGGTCAAGTTTCTCTAACAATTCTGTCTCAAACTGAACAACGCCAATCTGTTTTATCCCCAATATTGTATTTGTCTTTATTCAATCGATATCCATATTCAAGAATTTAACTTGCTGTTTACCATGTCATTCTAAACTTTTTAACTTTTCTACTGTCATGAAATCCTGTCCTACCATCCGTTCCCATTTAAGGGTACGAAAACCTATTTTGTTTTCGTTATGTAAGTGATCGATAAAGAACTTTTTCCCTTGTACCTGAATTCCTTGATAGTTGAGCTAGACTGAAGACGTTATTCACAATGCGAATAGGTTAGTGTTGGTTTTGTTTGTCTATGTGTTGGCACTGTCACCATTTATATAACGAGTTTCAGTTTCAGGAATTGGGTAGTTTGTTTTCATCAGGATACATCTCCCTCCAAATCGTAGAGAAATTAAACTCGAATTGTCTTGCAGATATATGTATATTATAAGATATGAAATTAATTATGAAATGGCAAACTCTGGTAGTTATTTGGCAGCTGCATACATATCGCCATGATAAACTGGATCTTGTTGCTTACCCAATGCTTACTTGGACATGATAAAATTAATACTCAAATCATCAATTTGTGACATCCATATACATTATACTAGTTGAATTACCCAGTAATACCCGGAAAATCGGGGGTTATTTCCAGTTCCCGGTCCCATTACACTGTTTCATGTCCTATCCTGTTCCCTTTTCAGTTCCTGTTTAAATTACAAAGAGATTTACAAATACACGGTGATGTGGGATGCATTTACAAATACTGCTAAGTAAAACAGTTTAATCATAAAATCGATTGATTGTAACGGTAAAGTAATATCGAAGTTGAATTGGTGGATGGCTGCAAGGATGAAAGAAATGACGATCTGCGATTATGAAACAATTCCTTGATGGTTGATTTTTATCAATTTTGCAGAGCCTCTTCATATACAACATTTTGGTCTTGCCATCTCGAGTATATTTACTTCTGGTGGTGCTGTTCGTTATACGAATACAATTTTGAAAACATCCTACTCGCAAGTTAATCAAAGAATGGTTTCGGTGTTTTCTATCTTTAAGGTTATCATTCGAATGTTCGAAATGTAATCAACGAGTGTGCTGATGATAAATGCATCTGCAGCTTTATCTCTACTTTAAACGTTCATTTATCATTCTTTTACATGATCTGGATTTTGTTTTTCTTGGAGATGAGCCAACCAACAAAATCATTATTATTTTATGATCAGTCAAAATTATTAACCCGTTATCATCGTCTAAATGCTAGTGATTAATTCAAATTTCTTTTGAACCGATCTCATAGACTCAATATTCGTAAGTGATTCAAAATTTAAGGGTATAAATGAATCACGCTGTTGAGTCCCCGTGAATGGTAAAATAAATAAATCCATAAAAAATCATGTGGTATGAAAGAATAGATATATTTTATGAATTTTTAAGACTCAGAACATAGTATTTCCATTGTCGTTAGAAAAATATTGCAATGGATGTTGTTGAAGACATTAAACTCATCAATTTGAGTAAAGTACACTTATGATTCAGATCTGTGTCCTTCACAATGTTAAAACCAAAGAAGCCTCATCTAGACCCATGACGTTTCATAATTTCACTTTAACATCTTGATATCTGTACAATGGCATGTTATTACTGAATATTATTAAAAGTAACAGAAATTGCAATGAATGATTTTTATTAGATTTGAACCGACGTCAAACGAGTTTGAAAGTTTAAATGGTTTTTAAATTTAGGATTCTTATTTTCCTTCCAAAATTATTTTCCCCTTTTTATAAATTGTCTATTAGTCCTTGGCTTTGGTTTTATTTTAGATAGGTTTATTGCAATGGGAGCACGTAAAAGTGGAGTCATATCTCTGTATGACTCTTACTTTCTCTGAAATCTTCTCTTTTACTTTCTGATCATATCTGATTCCGAATACTTTATTCTACAGAGTACATAGCTCTACGCCTCAGTAAGCGTTCTTGAGCAAGATGTTTCCACGTAGACTTCTCTAATTTACCCTTTTTAAAGTTGCTTTGAGTCTAGCTTTCCATATGGTCGTTCATCAAATATGATCTATTTGGGGCGTCTGGAGTAGGGCATGCGCATCACACGTCCACTCCATCGCAGCTGGAACTTAGTAAGAAATGCATTCATGAATGTATTGTATACATTCATCCAATGATGGAGTATCGGTTTATAATTCTCACAAATGTGTGTTATAGTGTATTATACGAACGATACTAATCATTGTTACCAAGCCTGTTATTTAGTAGCTATACGAGGAGCCAAAAAACATTATGATATGGCAATTGTTCTATCTACTTCATTTTAACCTCTAATACTAAGCTATATCTGCATAGAAAGGTACACGCCGCCCACAATTGCTGGCAAAATATCGAAGAGACTGTGAACATGTATGCACAGCTATTCCTTGTTTTGCTGTCTACGAACATATTTTTTATGGAAACATATTTTGTACACCAAATAGCGTTCTCTAGTAAATTTATTAATATATGTATAAATTGATACTACTTTACAGCAATAAAACGTTTAAGCCGAACAATGTTATTTATGAGAGGATATAAATTCAACATTTAAATAAACTTTTGGAAATATACTTCACACCAGAATTATAAAGCAAATTCCTCACTACATAATTTCGCTAATACTTACAAAATGCTTAACTGAAAGCGGGTGGTTAAAATTATTTTCTGCTCTAAACCGCAAACCTACTGACGGGAAACGAACATATGACAGCGCAATCATAAAATGAAACGCTATCAAGCTGAAGCTAAGTGTTTGACAAGCAAATACAAATAATCTAAGATATACACAATTATTAAATACTCGTTGATGTTTTAAATGTTTTTCTTTCAATTATATGGTATTTCACCTAATTTCAAAACTTCGTTCAATATGTGGTTTACGTTTATAGTCTCACTTCATTTTGCATTTAATTTTTGTGTTGACTATTTAAACTTGTCTGATGATTCTTAAGTGGCAATTGCAATTACTTTCAATATATATTCAACTACATTAGATTCTATTTATATATTTTATTTTCACGTTCGTAGAAACCATTAAATTCAAATGGTTTTCTGCTCAAAAGCACTCATGTAACTCTCATCATTAAGCACAATAAGGTAATTATGAACGCAATTTACACATGTATCTAATTTTTGTTTATTTCTTTCCTTCACTAAAATCATGTCTATCTTAGAAAGAATTAAAATAAAATATAAAATCTATGAAGAGAAAACAACTTCGCATTGTAGAGACCATTGTATTGCTTTATATTTTCTTCATTCTACAGCATCTTTACATACAGGTCGTGATTACATACAGATCGTCCATTAATTAAATATTCAATAATGCATTTAAAAGCTGCAAGTCAATGTTGTAGTAGAAAACAATATGAAATGGACATAGGGGTGATGTGAGAAGGATACTCTTCAAACTTTGGCATTTATTGCACGCAAGACATGGATATCCTTTAAAGAAAACATGTCGAAAAATAGCCTTCGTGTTAATATTGATTAGTTTTTACAAAATATTTTGTAAAATCCTGGAAATTACTTCGAATATTTTGGGTCATATATTTGAGAGTCCGTGTGAGGATTATTCATACGTACACAAAAAATACCTTATACAAGGTGACTGACAGACATATACACTAAACCGAAGGAAAGTGGTGACATATAAACTCAGTCAATTAATAAGTGAAAACAGTGGTTCAGAAATAAAAGATTTCACATTAGAACTTCTGTATGATTTGATTGTAGAGTTGTTGGAATTACGACTCACAGGAAATATGCTTCGTATCGCTGGTAGTGAATAGTTGGACTATTGCTGTTATATGCATGTGATATTAATTGCTTTCAACATTTCTGTATATTTTGTCATGACTTCCCAATACAAACCCAGTTCACTGTGTACCGTTAGTGATTGTATTGCATTGAATATATTCCAGATAGTCGATTAAGCCTGCTACTACTTATTCAGGTGTAAGTCATGAAGCATGGTGTTGGGTGCATGTCTTCTTTCACTGTTTGTGACTGTTCTAATTCAACTGTGGAATGTCCCTCGCTATGGTTATTTTCCAGGAGGTTCTGGCCACACGTCTTACGGTTCATCTAGACATAATGAACACAATATATGTACAATGGCAAATTCGCATTTCCTGCTTTAACCTGTGATAATGCTACCGTATTCGTGAAGAAGACTGATGTCGACAACCATTTGCAGTTTTATGGAGTGACTAGAAATCAGTGTCGTATATTGTTCTTCACTGCAGCACTTCGTTCGTATGCTGAATAACAGTTAAAAGTATCCACCTATTTAACTGTATGTGTGTACGCGTGTAGGGTGTGTGTGTGTGTGTGTGTGTGTGTGTGTGTGTGTGTCTATTCACGTATATAGACGCTGTATACAAATGACATGTATTAATGTCACTACTTACCGTACGCATATCTTATGGGCGCAGCATCTCAGTTCTCACATGATTTAATATCTTTAACCTGAGGTGCCCAAATATCTTCGTGACAATGAGAAATGTGGTTCTACTTTTCAAACTGTTTGCCATAATTAACTTCTCAACTTTTAGCAACAATTATACATTAAGAGATGTTTTGTTTACACCATACTTAACTTTGGTAAAGAGAGATAGAGTCACAACTGCATATGATATTAAACGAATAAGTAAAAGATAAATAAATAATTCAATCAGATGAGTATTTTAATTTCGTCTGTAATCAAGTTTAAACAGGTTAATCACTCCAGTGATATCGCACTCCATATTGTGGTGTGTATTGCCGAAGCCTACATACCTAATTAATAATTGATCTTAAATATTCGACAGACTGTTCTTAATTGTTTGCAATTTACAGACTGGAATACAAACTTAATTAAAATATATTTATGTAGCAATGTTAATCTAAGAACAGCTATATCAAACATTGTTAATTAACGATCATTGAAAGAACACGTCAACTTTGGGAGCAACTCATTTATTTATTCATGCAATCATACTAGTAAATTGCATCGGCGCAAATAAGACAAAACTTTTTTGCTTCTGATGAGAGCGTTTGTCCTGTGATTTAGAGTGGAAAAATATTTAAAGAGTGGAAGTATGACAGAAGATTATTATAATAATAATAACAACAACAGTAATAATAATAATAATAGTAAGAAGAAGAAGAAGAAGAAGAAGAAGAAGAAGAAGAAGAAGAAGAAGTTAAGAGATGTTTTGTTTACACCATACTTAACTTTGGTAAAGAGAGATAGAGACACAACTGCATATGATATTAAACGAATAAGTGAAAGATAAATAAATAATTCAATCAAATGAGTATTTTAATTTCGTCTGTAATCAAGTTTAAACGGGTTAATCACTCCAGTGATATCGCACTCCATATTGTGGTGTGTATTGCTGAAGCCTACATACCTAATTAATAATTGATCTTATGACTCTATATCGGAGGAGTTACCTCAATCCTTTCTATATAAACGAAAATGAAGTAGATTGACAAATTTATTTTTCGAACCAGTGGAAGACACGCGAGATGTCGAAATATTGTTCCCAAGATAACAAATGGCACTCTTCTTTTAATTTTAATAATAATAATAATAATAATAATAATAATAATAATAATAATAATAATAATAATAATAATAATAATAATAATAACAGCTGGCATTAACAATGAAGGTAGCCACAATTGGCCTAGACACCTATCTGAAAAACTCTGAGGACTGGATGCTAAAACTTGTCTCAAAACATGAAAGCAAGAAAGCAACTTACTCAGTAACAAAACAGGCAAAGGAATATCTAAGTGAATTCCAATTACAACAAATACAAGAATTAGACGAACTAGAAACACCCGCAGAAAAAGCTAAGTGATCGAAAACCCGTGCTAAAATTGCTGCCTTAGATATTATGATTGATAAATGGCATGGAAAACCTCTCAATGGCAAATACCCAAAGAGAGCGAATAATGCAGATATTGACAAAGCCCTTACCCATCAATGGCTAATGGCCTCTGGCTTGAAATCAGAAACAGAGAGGTTTATCATAGCAGCCCAAGATCAATGCCTACCTACGAAGAACTACCAGGCCAACATATTAAAGAACGGCAGCTCCCCATTATGTCGTATATGCCAACAACAAAATGAGACCATCGATCATGTTGTCTCCATGTGCAGTTTGCTTGCGCCTACAGAGTATCTCAACAGGCATGATAGAGCTTCACAATATATTCACTGGGTAATTTGCAAAAACTTGGACTTGCCCCATAATAAAAACTGGTGGGAACACAAACCACCCCCAGTACTTGAAAATGATCACATCGCACTCCTCTGGAACTTCACCATTCAAACTGACAGAAAGATAGATGCAAATAGGCCAGACATCATACTGAAAGACTTCAGATAAAAATCATGCCTCCTCATTGATATGACTGTCCCAATCGATATAAACGTATCTGTCAAGACCTACCAAAAACTGAGCAAATATAAAGATCTTGAAATAGAAATTAGCAAAATGTGGAATCTGAAGACGAAAACAATACCTATTGTCATAGATGTCCTGGGAATGACAGCGAAACGGGATGATTACTACCTAGCTCCGATACCAGGAAACCCCAAAATGGTTGAAGTGCAAAAGATAGTGCTCATGGGAACTGCCCATATCCTACGTAAAATACTGTCTATGTGATCTCAAATTTTTAAACATTATCTAGAACAACACAGTACAAATTCAAATATATGGTACCCTAGGCATAACACCTACATGAACTTCTAATTTGTTGTCTCTTGAGGTCTCTATAGAAGGAGATGCAGAGGTACCAAAGATCAAATATTCATTAACAAAACGTAAATGCAAGATTGTAAACAAAGGAGAACAAATCTGGGACTAGCCTGGATTGACTGTTGCAAAGCTTTTGACATGATTCCACATTCGTGAACTAATGGTGCTTAGATCTGTTTGGAATTGCAAATAATGTAACGTGTTTCCTGAAGAGAAGTATGGTGGGATGGAAAACTTAAATGACATCTTACAGAAAAAGCTTTGCTCAGTACTTATATGAAATGTGGGAAGAAATCAGCCTTGCAGAGGATTGCGGTTACCATCAGGAGAGACCATGGTTGACTCCGACGGTAGTGGGTATTGATATTTAGGGATTTTGGAGCTGGATGACATTCTACACAGAGAAAGGAACGTCAAGGTCAGCGAGGCGTATCAAAAGGGTGTGTATTTATGTGTGTATTTACGTATTTGTACCTTATAATGAAAGTGTGTACATAAGAAAGAAAATCATGATACAGGTTTTAGTGTTTCAGTATTTACAAGTAAAGATATGCTTATGGAAGACCCTATAGAGGAAAATTTTCTTCTACTACTAAACTGCAATTTAACGAAGAAATTACAAAAGCGTACATTCGGGTTCTGGGTATTGTTACATACAAATCTCCAGTGCTGGATGCGTGATATTATGAAATGGTAATTGAACATGTTCCAATATTATTTACGAGTGAAACGAAAACTTGTAAATTTGATACTACTTCCGTGTTAGTCAATTATGCAGCTGAAGTCTGCCAGCTCCCAATATGAATGGGAACCTGGATAAACACCAGATTTCTTCCAAGATTGCCATAATCCACGACACTAATCTATGGCTGAAATACGTATACTTTCCTTAAGAAAAGACAATGATTTATATCAGTTATTTAGGGTGAGGTGGATGACGGATGAATTGGCAAAAAGAGCAGATACCTTTTTACATGTCTATTTGCATTTTAATGTTAAGCATTTCGTTTTAATATTTCGGTGAAAATCGGATTTGTCATACATGGTAGATATCGCTGATTTTATCCATCCAGTAACACTGTTTAGGTCCCTGCTGAATTAGAAATAGCGCTCTTACACACCGGCGTTAAATTTTTGCAAATGCATTGTCCTTGTTTATCAAGCAGTAGTTTCTCACAATTATCCACAGTCGATATACGCTTTGATATATTAATTAAATGATGATAATTGTGGGTCATCTTTATAGAATGGCAAATTCGCACCTGTGAGGCGATTTCCTGGATTTAAATAACCCCCGATATATATATATATATATATATATATATAGAGAGAGAGAGAGAGAGAGAGAGAGAGAGAGAGAGAGAGACATATAGACAGACAGACAGACAGACAGACAGACGGACAGAGAGCTATACAAGTAGCTAGTTACTGAGATACACAGGTAGATAGATAGATAGATAGATAGATAGATAGATAGATAGATAGATAGATAGATAGATAGATAGATAGATAGATAGATAGATAGGTTTCTCGGTTCCAAAATGTAATAAAAAAGGAGAGGTGTAAATTGATATTCAAGGAAAAGGAAATCATTTTACTTTGCAATGGAGCCTTGACTACATTTTGCTTACTGTACTGACATCCATGAAACAAATAACTGATAAATAAAACTGCACATATTGTGGTTTCCATTTTTTTTTCTTTTCTTTTCATGTCGAATTTATATGAATATAGTTTGCGTTGCTAACTTTTTCTTACGTACAAAGCCAATACGGAATTTCTTGTCTGATGTTTGGGCGTGAGCGTTTTATTAAAGAATAGCAATTTTACATTCCATTAACATGTTAGGCATTTCATCATAGTGATTAAATGACAAAATACTTACATAAATGGAGATAGTAAGATGGAAAGATATAGGTAAATCCATTACCTATATATCTATATACACATACACACACAAACATATATATATATATATATACACACATATATATACATATTTATATATACATAACATACATATACATATACTATATATTTATATATACATATCAAATAAATATATATATAGACGGGCATATATATTCACTTATAGATATATATGAATGTATGTGTGCATGTATTACGTATGCATTACTGTTCTCTGAACAGATGGAAATATTTTCACTAATGAACAACTGAATATTTAAATTCGTCCTCTCAGGTTCCGGTAAATATTTAAATATATGCGCTAATGTACATCTAAATTATTAACTATATAAGCTACAAAGAGAACCAAAATTGTGTACATATAGACCTATATGCACACACAAGTACATATGCATATACATCGTAACTATAGCAAATCTCTATATTTATTTACACGCTATATACTTTACAACATATATACTTTACAACATATAAATACTAGAACGCATCATGGTAGTTTTTGCATAAATAGGCTAACACACAGAGGGAGATAAAAATATATTTATATTTCTCTATACCTATCTATATATGTATATATATATATATATATATATATATATATATATATATATATATATATATATATATATATATATATATATATATATATATATATATATATATATATAGTTAGGCCGTGTGGTAAGCTTGCTTAACAACCACATGGTTCCGGGTTCAGTCCCACAGCGTGCCACCTTAGGCAAGTGTCTTCTACTATAGCCTCGGGACGATCAAAGATTGTGAGTGGATTTGGTACACAGAAACTGAAAGAAGGCTGTCGTATATATATATATATATATTTGCATAATATATATTCTTTTATTTGCTTCACCCCTTTGACTGCGGCCATGCTAGAGCACTACCTTAAGACGAACACATCGATCCTAGGACTTATTCTTTGTAAGTCTAGAACTTATTCTATAGGCCTCTTTTGCCGAACCGCCGGGTTACAGGGACGTAAACACACCAATATCTGTTGTCACGCGATAGTTGGGGGACAAACACAGACACACACAGTAACATATATATATATATATATATATATATATATATATATATATATATATATATACGACGAGCTTCTTTCAGTTTCCATATACCAAATCCACACACAAGGTAGAAGAAACTGTTACAAGGTGCCATGCAGTGGGACTGAACCCGGAACCATGTTGTTCGGAAGCGAGCTTCTTACCACACAGCCACTTCTGCACCTATATAAGTAAATATACAACGAAATGCTTATGGGCATATATATTTATAAATGTACGTGTGTATATATGTGTCTAGGTATAGAGAAACATATATTCATATCCATAGCTATGTCACCGTTATCACCAGACATTCAGGCGTACAGCACCAGAGAAAATGAATTTTGCAACATGTTTGTTCTTGTCTCCTCTATGCCGATTTATACAGTACCTGGTTTCTTTCTTCTATTCTAAATATGAGTAACACCTGCTATTTAACGAATTAGTGCCATACACACCAGATAACAAAATACTGGAATTTTTCAAGTTTTCAATGATGATAATTCCAACACCAATACCAAAGAAGGAATAGTACGAGACCTAGATATTATTCAAGTCGACGAAACTACACTTCTCACCCTACTTGGTCTTTATATTTAATTCAAGCACTTCTACTTCAAAAACACCGTGACGGTCACCTTGTCGGTGATAAGATGCGGTTAAAACTGCTGAGAATGATTTAATCCAAACTACATTTTACGGGGAAACATCTGTCGTAACAATTTCTTTGTATACTTTTTCTTTCTTTTGTTGTTGTTGTTGTTGCTGTTGTTGTTGTAACAACTTTTCTGTCCCAATAGTAATCATTATTCTAAATCTTTGACGCTAATCGATTTGATAAAATAATGGAAATCCAGCCAAATCTGGCAAAACATGGCGAAACCAAAGGAGACAAACAGCTGAGACCATCACTATACTGTCGTATAAGTCCATGTGTAGCCGATTCGACAAACATGACTCAGGAATATATGCAGCTTAAGGACATTTTAGAACCACGATTGGAAATATTTTCTCTCGGTTTATGTAACGAGATTAAAGAAGAAACACTCCTCTCATGATAAAAATGTTCAATGATGTCGCTGGAGAACACATAGAATCATACCATTTTAATTAATAGAAAATTAATACCTTTGTATACGTTGGCGCTTTTGTTATAGAAGAAGACATGGGAAAAAACTGCTGTGCACGTGCTAATGAATTTACTAAACGAAAGCAACCCAGGTGGAAAAATAACCTTGAAGAAAACAACTGCAATATTCACTGACATATTGGATGGTTAACCTCGGTAACAAAATGTAGAAGAAATAATGAGTTCGCACAGCACGCATTACTTCTTATGCGAAAAATAAGGAAATTCTTGACTCCGAGAGAAACTAATTACTTCGAAGCCTGAAACTCACGACGTTGAGTGACAAGTTTCGTCATCGAAGAAAAATTTATCTGGCGCGACAGTATGAAGCACAAGTTTGTTTTCCAGTCCGCAGGCATTATATGGAGATGGGGGCGAAAAACTGGTAACAAAAAAAAAGCCCTTTCTCACGAACATCTTAAATCCTTCTGGTCTACGATCTGGAATGAAAAGTAAGGTTTCAACCAGAATGCATCCTAATTAAATTCACCTAAGAAGAAATACTGTAAGATCAACAATAAACAAACACAATCGACCCTAAAACTTTCACCATAATTATGTGCATATTTGGGAAGGCAACTGGAAGAATCCTATTAGTTATATTTATGTGTGTGTGTGTGTGTGTGTGTGTGTGAGTATGTGTGTACATATTCATACCTACCTACATGGATACACACATACACACATATATACGCACACACACATATACGCACACACACATATACGCAAACACGCATATATATATATATATATATATATATATATATATATATATATATATATATATATATATATATCTGTATAAAATAATTCGTACATAAGATCTTGAAGCACATGAAGCAATAATATAATTATTAATAGCGTAACATGCTTCAAAATCCACTGTCCAAAAACACTTATATAATCAGCAATATATATATATATATACTCTTTTACTCTTTTACTTGTTTCAGTCATTTGACTGTGGCCATGCTGGAGCACCGCCTTTTGACGGATATATATATATATATATATATATATATATATATATATATCGAGCCATTTTCAGTTTTCGTCTAGGAAATTTCCTCGTCAGACTGCAGTCCGCTCGAACTTATAGCGGTACGCCTGTGGCCTAGGTGCTACACACAGGGACTAGTGCCAGAACCATGTAGTTGGGAAATAGATTTCTTGCCATACGGTCATATCTTCGTTTTGTTTTGAAGAGTTTATCCGCTTCTTTTCAAACTCTATTTATGCAATCCATACATATTTTCATTTTGATTCCATTTCAAGTAGATTACTTTTTCTAACTTACCACATCAACATTGCGATTCTTCAGACGCGATGTAAACCCTTTGTTTGTATTTAAAGCCAGTTTCTGTGTGATTGCTTTCCTAGTTACCTCTAGAAAATACTCTAATCGTTTTATACGATCACTTTAGTTTGTCTCCATAGCAAGAGAACGCCTAGACATGCATGTGCTGACAATTCCAACATTTCAGCACCATTGAAATATCTCCAACCTATGTCAAGCGTGTCGCCGACATTTTGCCTAATATCATTTCAAATGTTCCGAATGTAATGTTAAAGTATTTTGAATACAGATGCTATAAGATGAAATAAAATTTAAATGTCATATTATAGTAGCAGATTGAAAAGACTTTATGGCTCAAGCATTGCATGATATGGATATGAACGATCTTTTACTATAACAACGGTCTGATTAATAGGCTCTGATTAAAGTTGGACAAAGAAACTACGCAGAGCCTTCTATATATACCTAAATATATAGGTCTCTGCTACGAGTTGTGAAGCGAACTCCGAAATGTTCACACACCTAAGCGTAAGCATACATTTGTCAGTTCACCTGTGTTTGTATATGTATTTGTTTGTGTGTGCAATATATGCCAATTTTTGTGTGCTTGCTAATGTATACGCGTACACATTCTTATGTGTTTATTTGTATTCTGCCGTATGTTAACCGGTGCAGGTTTTGCCTTTGTTCCTTTGCATACTGGTTCGGTAAAAGGAACCTCAAGAGTAAAAAAGTAACTGATATAACTATTAGAGTCTATTCGATAAACAAAATACATCGTGTGTCTACTCTTAATACGGCAGTAAAAAAAAGAAACACGAACAAAATATTCGTAAATGTTTTTCAGTAAAAATTAAAACTTTACAATATTTTGGACAAAATGACCAATATTCACAGCTAATCAAGAAAACATTTGCTATGCATTTAAAATTTTTTTATTATCATTTTTTTATTTTTTTATTTTAGAAATAGATATTTGAAAATGCATTTTCATTTTGTATAACTCTGGAGACCGAAAGGGGCATTGTAATTCTTCAAAAGGTATTCATGATTTCTGAATTGTATTTGCAATTTAAGCACCAGCATTTGCATTCCTATTTAATATGCTGCCAAGATATTGCACGGAACCTAACTGTTTCAAAGTTTTACTGTACAGCGCTATTTTAGAATCTACGCAATTCTTTCCACTTTAGGTTGATAAGCGACAATAGTGTTATCAACATCTGCTAGAGTTCTAATGCATGATATAGAGAAATAAATAATTTATGCATATATGTGGACGTGAGCGAGCGCGTGCGTGGCTATGTATCAGCATGAGGGAGCAAGTGTTTCAGTGTGCGTATTTCATTAAATGAATCATTGGAAAATTTTCACATCAAACGAAAGGCTTGTGTTACTTATTAAGTTTTGATACTCAACGTTTACAGAATGTTGTTGAACTACAAATCATGACGAAATTTGAAACAATGCAAGGGTAGCATGAAGGAAGATACGCATTTCGAATTTTCATTAATACTTGTGAATGTTTCCGGATATGCAAATATGCATGCATATACTACGTCTTATTCATGTACGTATGTATATACCAAGTCACATTTAGTGCAACTGGTAACATGTAAGTCAGAGCAACTTCGGTGACTAAACAGGAACGTTACAAAGCTAGCGTGCTGAAAAGGGTTGTGTCCATTTGACACACTGCAGAACGAAAAGCAAAACATGTCGGAGGACACTTGAGCTCTGTTGGGTAAGCAGTCATCTTACAGTTAAGAAGGATAGATACATGTTCTTTGTTTAGATATATGATGTTATCAAAAGTTTCCACGACTATTTCTGTAGTACGCCAAAAAATGGCAGCACACGGTTGCGTGCGTAGTGAGAACTAGCAGGGACCTTCATGATGCAGTGTTCCGAGTGACATCACTGTGTTAACTTCGTATGTTGTGAAATTTGTGTTTTTGTGATCACGTGTATGCTGTACTCTGCGGATTTGTCATGGACAAGAACAAAAGACCAACGTGAAGTGTTGCGTTAAACTTGGGAAGTATGTTACAGATACATTCATTATGCTTTGGTAAGCTTACGGTAACGATACAATGGATCGTACGCAATGCTTAGAATAGTACAGGTACTTCATAAATGGAAGAACGTCCCTCAGAGATGATGAGCAATCTGGAAGACCCACTATGAGCGTCACCCCCGCAAATTTGGTATCGTGCATCGATAATTCGTCCTCAGGGACCATACTGTCAATCGAGAGTTCTGTTGCGACGTTTTGAAGTGTCTGAGGGAAGACATTCGGTGAAAGCAACCGGATCTGTGGAGCACGAAGAATTGGATTCTTCACAGATAATGCACCCTGTCACCGAACTTTCCTTACTCGTGAGTTTCTCGCCAAAAAAAAACTGGCAGCAGCAGCAGCAGCAGCAGCAGCAGCAGTAGTAGTAGTAGTAGTAGTAGTAGTAGTAGTAGTAGTAGTAGTAGTAGTAGTAGTAGTAGTAGTAGTTATCAAATAGCATGAAATGACAAGACAGGATAAAATACTGTTTCTATATCCATTCATCGTCTGAGTTTATATTCTTCTAGAATCGTTCTTGCCTTCTGTTTTTTTCTTCTTTTCTTTTCTTGGTGGTCTAAAGAATAAAGATGATTTCCTATTTAGAAGGCATCCTTCCTAATTATAACATATGTGCAAGTACCTACTCATTTACGTATTCATCAAAATTAGCGTGTGACTAAGGAAATACCACACTTCATCATTTGAGGTTGGTGTTCGATACTTGTATTAGAGCTAAATCTACGCAACCCAGCAGGATTATCTGTCTATATATCTTATGACACTTTAGCAAACTTAGAACGAAAGACTACTAGATTTCCAAGGAAAAATTGCATTCTTCATGTTTGGTGCTATGCGATAGAAGTCGAACTGTTAAACATATCCGGAGGTTTGGGAGATATTCACTGTATTACATTCTGAGTTAGATTGAATTAGCAGTAAACTTATTCTTTCAGCTGGAGAAAAATAATTATAAATATGATTGCTATCGAAATGTGCAGTCACTATATTTCAACAATTCCATCACTTATATCAATATCTTGTTCATTCGTTTGATTTGACGTGTGTAAGAAATTAAAACAATATATTCATTTGTAACAGTTGAAACTAATAACCTTTATTAAATCATCAATGTTCTCTCGCCGGAATGAATTTTGAAATGGATCTTTCATTTCCTTTAATCGTATCTCATGACAGAAATGACGTCTAGATCTGATAGCACTCACTCACACACTCACTCACACACATGCACATACGCGCAGGCACGCACGTGCACACACACACACACACACACACACACACGCACACATATAAGGAAAGAAAAAGAGATTATACACACACTCAAATATGTCTGTGTATACACACACTCAAATATGCCACTGTATGATACATTTTTATTCATGTGCCTTCATAGCTGAATAGGGGAGATATTTTGCATAATAAAACCTGCTTACAACTATTATTTCCAGCAATAAAATTATTTATGTTCGCATTCATTCGTGTTACTGTTATTATATATATTGCAAACATTTGAATTTTAGAATGAAGCAACTAATAACAACATTTTAGACATGACTTTTCCTTAACTGTAATATTCAACAAATGTAAAAACCTTTTTGTGGAAAGGAAATAAGATGCAAGCAAAGCATGTGGTGCACGACACAGTTGGTTTGACTGAGAGGAATAGTATCAAATATAAATTGAAATTGGAATAGCGTTAAAATTGGGTCGGCGTTGATGGGAAGTTAACGATCAGTTGTTTATGCTGCCATCGTTGTTCAATGTTAAGTCAAATTGCTTTAGCAGATCTATGACCAACCACATTATAAATATGAATGACGTGTCAACTGTATTTAGTACGCCCGATTAACTAATACAATAATCCCTCGTACGAGACTGTAAGTTATGAGCTAAACGTGATTTTCCCGCTACTTCTAGGCCACGAAGTGTCCTATATTTACCCCTTAAGACTGTCATATAATTAAGGTGTGTCAATTATAGGTAAATTCTTTACTGTGGAAAATATTTCCGCTATTGTATCTATTATTATTTAAGAATACGAAAGCAAGATATGAGTGTCAGTATTAGAATGCTTAAACAGCACAACGAATAATAAAGTCCTGCTCTATTAACCTGGTGCTATTTGGTAGTAACTATTGAGTTTTTCGCTTTGGTTTCAGGAATTTCTAGCTGTGCTCCTAACTTACTTTTAGATTTCTCCATTCCGCATCAATGGGTTTTTTGTTTCGAACATCCAGAGACTTCGGATTGGCGCATGAAGAATAATCCTCTCTACTCTGTACTTCACTCTATGATTGTATGAAGGTATTGTGTATATGCACGTATGCACAGATATGAGTACAGACAGACAGACACACACACACGCACACACGCCCATATCACTCGCATTGGGGTACATTATCCAGGTGTTTGCCTCATGCACTTCTTTTTCGGATGGTGGCTATCTGAGAGTCGAAAGGTAGGGAGTCCTCCCAGGACACCACGGCACTGATGATCCGAAAACCCACAAAACCTTCGTGAAGTATAGTTATAAAGACAAAGTTGCCAAGTCGCATTTGTTACTTTGTTTACAATTATTTTATCGATTTCAATTAAACAATTTTTCCCTCATGGCGTTACCTTGACATGAACAAGTGGTTTATCTCCATGCGCTGTCGAATCGTTACACGACAGTCCATGCCGAAACGAACACTTCTGAAGTCCACAAAACGCAATAGACTGACTGATTTCTTAATCTCGCCGAAAGTCTATGTACCCCTTCAAAGTTATCGTAAATAGGTGTTTATAATTAAGCAACCTGTAAGAAGAAAGGTAATAAAATAGATCAGTAGGATAGGAGGTTATTAATTTCTCCTGATCCTCCTTCATCTGTTTTAGGGCCGCGTTTCGTTTGGTTACTCCTACTCTAGCCAACCGCAAAAAGAAAAAAAATACTCATTCATTTTCTCTGTACAACATGTAATCCCCCACTGCATTTCAATATAGTGTTATCACCTAGATTGAGAGCCCTGACTGAATAATTGACTTAGGTCTCAGCCTATTTGTTCAGTTGATTAGTTGTGTACCATATACACCTTTGAATTTGAAACAGACGTATATTTATAAGTTTTGAAGAGAAGAACGTTACATTTGAAGTTCATGCTATTTCAAGGAATATTGGGCACTGAAAGATTATAATCGTCTCTGGTTGCTCGTCGTTTATTCATTGATCTGTTATACTTTGCGTTGCTTTTCAAAGTTATGTTGAATCAAAATCACTGCTGTGGCAACTTGAATGAATGTTATAACGACGTTAGGATATATTATGGAGTACAAGGATGAATTGTAATGTAGGTCAATGCAAATAATCAAAAAACAATGATAAACGTTAATATCAAGAAAATTTGAACATCAAGAAATGCGATGAAGAATGTTGTTTTAACTGCAGAGCCACGCGAGGAAAACTCCTTGCTAAATTTTAAAAGAATTCTCCAAAATATTGCAAAGCTATCCAATTACATTTGTTTCAATAAATCCTTGTCGTTTGAACTCAAGAATATCACTGACTCGTTATTGGATGAACCAATATGTAATATCCTTTTCGGTTAAGTAACGCGAATCAATTATGAAATACAACACAGCAGATGTAACTATGGTAATATAGTTTTGTTGCGAAGACTATCCGCCGTAATTCTCAACCAAACCTCAATATGGCACGACAAGCTCAATTTCATCACATCTTATTGATTTCGGCAGACTTCATAGAAGTATGCGATTTATTGAGAAATTTCTTCTTAAGAATTGATTTGATTGCGTGTACTTGTTGTAAGATTGGAAAACGTATAATACGTCCATACATTATGAATGCATTGACACAGAAGTAATATCACATATGAGTTGATGTTGTGTAAGCGATATTCCCTACAACATTAAGATATTCAATTTCCGACAAATGCACTTTTATTTATTTTTGTTTCTCATCTAAGGAATTATAGATTGTTTCAGATGTTTCTTTAAAAGTAAAACTAATGATTGAATAAACGCTGATATTTTCTAAGTTCTGAATGTATATACTGTTTAGTAATATCATTCGATCTGGCAAGCATTTCTCATATCTTTTACTGAAACAATATGATCGAATTGGTAGAGCATCGGCAATCGAGTTAAGTTTCCATAGTGCACCGTGCTTATATGGTAAAGGTGCGTGTCCCTCATATCCCGTCTCCTATAAATTACAAATAGGTCAATTGAGGTGGTTGTGGTCAATGCTTGCAGCTGATATGTGATGCTAGAAGTGTGTGAAATGTGCTGCTGTATTTAAGCATATATCAGACCATTCAACAATCGCAATTCCTAAATACTATGTTTAAAGCTGACAAACAGATCGAGTGCATGTTGGAGTGGCGATATGCCTGTCATGGAGAGAGCTGACGTGGTAGGTTTATGTGCTGCTAGAAGTTGGTATGTTAATACAATTATCATAAATCTTTTCTAATATTGGTTTCAAATTTTGACACAAGGTCAACAATTTCTGAGAGTAGGGGTATGCTGATTACATCGACCGCTGGGCTTCACTGGTACTTATTGTATGGAAACCGAAAGGATAGAAGGCAAAGTCCACCTCGGCGAAATTGGAATTCAGAACGCACAAACGGATGAAATGCTACTACGCATTTTGTCGGCGTGCCAACAGTTCTGGGAGCTAGCAGCCCCAAAACCTATTATAATATTATGAATCAATTTAAGGTGGTGAGCTGGCAGAGACATTAGCACGAATTTTGTTTGTATTTACGTTCTGAATTCAAGTTCTGCCGGAAAATCTCAGCCAGAAATGAATGGAGAGAAATGCTATCTGTTGAAGGTCGGGTGGAGGTAGTGAATATTTACGTCGCCTCTGTTATGTATGTGCATGAGGCCACATTTTCAACCCTTCCTTCACGGTGAGCAGGTGCAGTCGCCGCTTGTCAGACAGTATATTGCACAGTTCATCTCTTTGGCTGTCATTCACAGGAATTTTCAATGTAACTTATTTAATTTTAACCTTTTAAAATTTCCTTTTTTTCTCTTAATTGGTATGGTGCCTTCCATGGATTTCTGCTACTTTCCCCGTCCTGTCCACGATAAATGGAGCGAGTATGATTCCACGAATATATTTTGCTTGTAATCGACCGTTGAGAGTAAACCTACATAAGAAGCATATTTAGTAAACGCATTGGAAATAACAGTATTTGGTTCTGTGATAATTCTATATGTGCGCGTGTGAGATTGTGAGTGATTGAATATGTGTGTGTGTGTGTGTGTGTGTGTGTGTGTGTGTGTGTGTGTGTGTGTGTGTGTGTGTGTGTGCTTCATATCTCAGAAAACGGTTTCAGTTAACCGTTATTTAACTGTTAATAACATGTAATTGCAAAATATATGGTATACATGAATATCTTATAAAGAAGCTTGAATATTTTATGACAATGCGTTAAATTTTCAATTTTGAATTGATGAGGAATAATGCTAATACTTTAACATTTTTTCTAATTTGGTTTTGTGATAAAAATCTTTAAATAGTATTTTTAAAAATAAACGTCTCTAATGCTATTTCCTGAGAAATAATATACGGAGCAACAAGAATTCAAAATAAAATTTTACATGTTTTGAAGTGTGGCAGATAATATAAGGTACATGTCATGTTTAATTTTGGTGTGTCACACAACCATAAGAACATGTGTCATGAACACAACTCACAATTTTCATAGTCAATGGTCTCATCGTTTAAAGACTAAATCCTGCTTTGGCGGGTTTTTTACAGACTAAACTCTGTTTACTGCAAACAGCAGCTTTACACGAGGATTGAAACTGTCACATAAGGAGTTAAGAAAACTACAGGGAAAACATAGTGGACTGAAATGATTAATGTCTGGAGGGACAAAGTATCTTCAAAGTAAATTCAGTTATTTTGAAGATAAGAGCTACTAATAGTGTATATCTAATCCATGGTAAATATGATAGATGGCGTTAAACACAAACCGTTAAAGTATAACATAAAAATAAGAAGAGTAGTATCGACTATAAACATCCTTAGCGGCATTGTATAAAGCGTAAAGGGTATATTTTTCTGTATTGGAACCTTCAAGTGATAGCAATCATATACAATGTCTATAAAACAGACTCTTAGAAGATGTTAAAAATAACATCAAAGTATTTAATCTAACCCGAAGATCTCCTCTGTAGCGAGTGTCCAGTAGTCAATAATTCCACAAGAAAATATCTTTAAATTAAAAAGAGAAATCAATAAGTGTACTTCAGTAGTTTGTGATAACGGATAAAACAATAAACTATTTATATGTGAGTGTACGTGTGTGTGCATGTGTGTGTGTGAGTAGACTTGAGTGTGTGTGTTTGTGTGTGCATGTGTTTACATATATATATATATGTGTGAGTGTATGTGTGTGTGTGTGTGTGTGTGTGTGTGTGTGTGTGTGTGTGTGTGTATGTATGTATGTATAGTTGTATGTACATGTGCATACACTTGCTATATGCGTGTGTGTGATTCCATATAGACGTCATACTATATGTCACCCATTATTAAAATATTCAGTTTTGGGGATGTTTTATCTTTGCACATAATGTTACGATGGATGTGTGTGCTAGACGTTAGTTTGCTTTCTTTTAGTTTATCTTGATGGAACAGATCTACGACCAAAATCGTTGCGGCGTGACGATCCTATCATGTATCCACATTTTTCAATATGTCTAATCATTGTAGTTGCTATTATCAGCCATTACCGAGAGAATATGCTGGCCACCCCAATGGTATTTTCGCCAGTCTTGTAATTCGTGGAATGTTAATGTATCTCGCTGGCATATTAGTCACTTATTCCTATTTTAAAGTTGCCACCTAGTGAAAGCATGCGGTGATGTTTTTAAGAATCTGGTTTGGGCGATACCAGTTCTATATAAATTGCACTATGATAATTCAGTCTATATAATAACAATAAAGGAGGACTCATAAACACATAAGGGATAAAGGAGACATTTTGAGTATCTGAACTATATACCTAATCCGATTTGAAATAGAGTAAACAATGAAGATCAAGGAAGTGCTTAAAACAATGAAAAGTCAATAAAATGGGGACAAAATTAGAGAAGAATTAGGGAGGGAGAAAACAGAGTACAGATATCACCGTGTCTTTATGCTCAAGTCAATAATTTATATAACTTTATAAAAGTTGATAAAGTTATCCCTGCTGATATTCGATACAAATTATAGCCAGTACTAATTCTTGTCATCACGTTTCGTATCCGAGATACGAAACCGAAGATGAAAAAAGGGGAACGGGCGTAAATGGCATATTTCGGGAGTTTAGTACAATTTCCTTGTACTAAACGTTGCTTAAACGAACAAATTTTTATACTTGTCTTATTTTATGCATTTTAAAATTTAAGATACGTTTTTTGAAGTTACCGGACTTGAAGAGTGTCCTCATATTGGGTGGTATTTATCTTGTTCGATTCATTGTAGATTGACCAGATATTTCCCACTGTTATGTGGCCATGAAACGCGCGTCGTCTTTCTCCCACTTTCGTTTCTTAAACGTAACCAATTTTAATTCTTAGTTCAATATTTCATAGATTTTATGTATTATAAATTCTCCCTTGGATTTTTTAGATTTTTAAACTAGTTTTGTATAGTACACTTTTCTATATAGGTCATGGAAAAAAACATATAAAGTATTTACCCAGTTATATTATTGTAGCCTCGATTGATGAGATATTCAATATGATATTAATGTAGTGGCACACATCAGTTTTACATACGGCTAATAAGACGAGGCAAGATCTATATTCAAATTTTATGCTTTATTTTCATATGAAATTCAAAGCGGTTTCATTTCAGTATATAAGCAATATTGAGAGGTCATTTCAGTTTACGTAATGTATCATTCTACTTCGATAGCCATATGTAATTAAAGTGTAATTTCAGTTTTATTTAGGTTCTATTCCTTTATACTTGTTTATAATTGCGTGTGTGAAAAATGTGTGAGAACATTAAAGTTTAAGAACATGACACAGTGAAGGACGATTGCCTTGACCTTGCAGCAGTAACTGTGAAAGTATTTTAGAATATTCTCTTGTTAGAAAATCTATACTAATATAAAGTGCATTCATTTAGAATACACATTTTGTAATAAAACTACTAATTTGAATTCTGTGTAACATTTAGCATTTAAATATTTTCAATATTTAAACAAACGTAATATATATATATATATATATATATATATATATATATATATATATATATATTGTTTTAAAGAAATCTTCCACTAAGATCTTTACCACATCTATTGTCGAAGTATGAAAAAATATTTCAAATGATAACTTACAAGATTAGACTCTCCTTCAGTTTTTTTTTCTATTTTCCTGGTTTTGCTATTTAATAACTGCTTTTAAGCGAAGGTAAGTCTGATATATGTTGATCATTTTTCTATTTCTGTGAATTGTTTTATGCAAATTTACTTTCAATCTTTTGTTCCCATTATGGCAATGACTATAAATATATACGTGCATGTGTATACGAGACTATGTCTATATGGACACACACTGACACACACAAAGATATATATTCTCTTTGTAATTTTTTTTTACTCATATAGACACCTGATATACATACATATACATATATATATATACATGCATGCATATATATGTGTGTGTGTGTGTGTGTGAATATATATACATTATGTGTATATATATATATATATATATATATATATATATGTATACATATATACATTCATATATGAATATATATATATGTGTATGTATATATGTATTCATATATATATATGTGTGTGTGTGTGTGTGTGTGTGTGTGTGTGTGTGTGTGTGTGTGTGTGTGTGTGTGTGTGTGTGTGTGTGTGTGTGTGTTGTGTGTGTATGTATGCATGTATGTATATATACATATGTAAATGTCTCTATGTATGTATTTATATATGTCAAAAAGCCTTAGATTTCGGTTGAAAATTTTGTCTGAAAGAAGAAAATTGCATTATCTCACAATTTTAATTAAATGATCTGGTATGCTAGGGTTTTTCCGGTATTCTTCTAAACAATTTTCAGTAATATATTCCGGGATTACTTTAGGAATCGTCTGAGTATTTGGAACGCTGCTCAGAGAATTCACCTGTTTTGTGAATTATAAATTTTATAGAATATTCTGGATATAAAATGGGCAAATCGTTTCCATTGCACAAGTTTTTACACAACTGCAAACGATATTTTTTTTCATAATTTTCGTTTTTCGTTTTCAGTTGTAGCTGTCTTTTTTGCATCACCATTGGTTACGAGATAATCAATTTGTTTTGTTATTACAAGTAGTAAATTTCCTCCGTTTTCAATTATATTCTTCGCCTCCACTCACAGAGGGAGTAAATATGAATGGGATGGGGAGTATACAGCAATTGGGGCAGAGAAAGAGAGAAAGAGTAAGAGTAAGAGAGAGAGAAAAATTGAGGGAGAGTGAGAGAGATTTAATAATTTTAAATGTCAAATATTCTTCTACCTGCTGCGACAAAAACGATCAATTTAGTTTAAAATTTATATGATATGCAAATTATTCTGTTTTGTTTTCTTGCTCATTTTATCATTTTTACAAAAGATTTCTAGTGCATGTGTGACGGTCTGCTTGAAATTTACATGCGATTATGTCGAATTATATTGTATTTGTGCGACCAACGTAGCGTGCTTTAAATAGCTTCTTTTTATGTTAGTTGACATATTTTAGTATTCGTCATGAAAGCAGATCAGTGAGTAGCTATCGATAACCATCGTTTATGTTTGCGATTCTAGAACAAGACTTACATAAAAAAGTAAAGTTCATAACACAGTCCACCCAAACTGAGTAATGCTCCCCCTATGCTGCCAAATATCACTTCCCGTATTTCCGCTATTATCGGCTTTTCGCATTTTCCCGCCTCTCTTGCAGATAATTGCGGTATCCTGGGTACGATTCGTTCCAAACATTAGAGCAAAGTGTTAGTGAAAGCTTTGTCCATATCAAGGTCTTCGAATAGCATGCGCAAATTTGGTGTTTGTTGCCACGTTGTACCTCTGCTACTAGGATGCATTGAACTGTGTACAACCCCTAGTGTTTTATAGCAAATGACTCAGATTTCGCAACACTAAATTTGAACTCGGGGCGTACAGAGCCGGACAAAACACCATTGAGCATTTCATTCAACACTGTAAAGTTTACGCCAGATTGCCGCTTTAATACAAATCCTTTCTACTGTAGGCACAAACCGGAAATTGTGTTGGGGTGGAACTCGTGGATTATATCGATCACAACACTCAACTGGTACTTATGTTATCGACTCTGAAATGAGGAAGGGCAAGGTCGACCTCGGCGGAATTTGAACTCAGAACGTAACGTAAAGACCAACACGGTGCTGGTGAGCCCTTTAAGCGACGTGCTATAAATTCAACCAGCTTGTCGCCTTTATAATAAGAAAGAAAGAAAGAAAGAAAGAAAGAAAGAAAAAAGAACGAAAGAAAGAATGAAAAGGAAAACGATGGTGGTAGTGGTGGTGGTGGTGATGACGAAATGTATATCCCCTTAGTCTCGATCATGGAACAATAGAACTTTTAACTGTAGAAAAAAATTCGAACTCACATTTCTTAAGATTCGAATCGCATATCAATATTTCCCTGTCAAATCAATAGATATCTAGACGGCAGAAATACGAAAGAAATGAACTTGATGTGAACTTTTATTTAATATTGTCTCTTAACGTTTCCATTTTAAGTCTCACAAGAATTTCGCTTACGTTTCATCTATCCATACGAACGAATACTACCTCATAAAGCAGGGGTGAACATACACAACTTTTAGCCACCAATGTTACTGGAGTTTGGATATTATCGCTGGATGTACAATTGCTGAACTATTTCATTCCCAATTTTTTACTTAATATCTACTGCAGGATTTATAAATCAGAACTGTACGCACTCACTGATGCGGACAAAGCGAAGCAAATAGCATCTACTCGATTTAATAGCAGTAGGTTATTCGTGAAATCACATCTTCTACTTGATAAAGTCAAATATTTTCCTTAATAGAGAAACCGATGGAACACATCTGAGCATAAGTTAGGCTAATGTGGCGCGCTTCAATATAAATATAAAGGATTGATGCGTGAATTGGAAAAGAATGTGAGCATCGTAAATGCGATATACTAACTCCTTTCAGTAGAGATTATTTGACTGTCATTGACAAAATGATACGTGAAATAGAGATAAGCATTTTCTTGAAGATCGCAGAGGACATGAAGTGTAAATATATAGATAGTACCATTTGAAAGAATTGTGTGAACTGATCAAGATTATTGGATGTCCACGAAGACACAGGTCATCAATTTACTTCTGCTGCTAAACTATTTCTGTGCTTATCAGTAAAGTCATTAATTTTATATCCTTTATTCTCTATAAATAAAGAAATATAATGAAAGAGATCCTCTGTGAAGGTTACTGTGTTGGCTTAACGTCTTATCTGCAAATATTTTTCATTTCCCTAATCTTAACGTTAAAGAAACCATTTCCGTTTTATATGCTTCAAGAAAAAGTATGTTAATTCGGGGAGTTACATAAACAGAACAAAGGCATATCCTTTTCGAATAGAATCCCAGCTTCATTGCTTCATTCTCATCACCATTATCATCGCCATCACCGTTACCATCGCCATCATATCAAAGGAAAAGAGAAAGAGAGAGGCTGAGAGAGAAAGGGAGAGACTGAGAGAGAAAGAGAGAGAGAGAGCGACTAACTGACAGACTATATCTACAAACAAGCAAAATGCTGTGTTTCATTGAAGTGTCGAAGATATTGCATAAAACAATTATTTAAAAGAGTTTATCTTTCACCCCAAACTGTAACGTTTAGAGAAGATATGCATTAACAACGATGAGTTTTATACTCGTACAGAATACTATAAAGTGTGGGAATTATTAGGCTTCGAAACATTCATAGATGTCTTTCAGAATATTCATGCAACAGATGGTATTGTGTGTATTATAGAGGAACTATAAGCTAATATTAGAAAAGAAGTTTGCGAGAAAATGTAAATACATAAAGAAGTGAATTCTTTTATCATGCATCCATCTATGATTTGATCTCGTTTGCCTATGTATACCTCCCTTTGCAGTAGAGATATAAAAGTAGGTGTTTTGTGTATTGTCGCGTCTATAGTATTGTTCTCTTGTCAATATTCATATGTTGCGACCATGTGCAGGATTTCTGGCAAAAGAATGAGATAGAATGATTATTTCGGAAACATTGAATAACAAAACATATTCCGTTTTGCACCTTGGAGATTCATTCAATTATCTAAATACATACATGTAAGTATAAAACAGTATGGATAAAGGTTCTCTCGTAAATTATATTCTGTGAGAATATGTTAAGAAAATTCTTAATCTGTATTCAGTACGACGTTCAACAATTCACAGTCGTGAATACTAATAAATACAATTAAAGCGGGAGAGGTTTTCTGCTTTCTTTTGCTTGCTGTCTTCAGTATTTTCCTTCAAAGTTAATTTCATTGTTTACAATATTTTATATACTGTTCTCCATTTTTTTCGCTCATTTATTTGTTTTCTTTTTGCTGCATTTCTTCGTGTCTCTGGTGGTATAGTTTTCTTCATTTTCATTGGTCGCAGCAGTAAAATTCTATATAAGAAAGAAATGCCGAAATACATAAAAAGCATGACTTGTGAGTTCAAACTCAATATAGGCATTTCATTTTGTTTCTCAGCTGGACACTTTGTTCTACATTCTTCAGTTTATCCAGCTGTTGGGAATAGCTCAGAGCAATGTGAGGAATTTGCTTCTGATATTCTAGAGTTTCATCCTTAAAGAAACACAAGGAATTATTTACAAAATGCCCATTTTCCATGATGCATGTAGAGATATATATCATAATCAGCGTTGTGTTTTTCGTTTTTTAGGGTTTTTTCCCCTTCTCTCATTCTTTCGGTTATGATAATCAGCAAATTGATAAAAGAAGAAATACAAACACCGGTGAAAGCTTTTACTATTATTTTCTATTAAATATAATATATTTAGTAATTCAAGTTAAGATGAGATAATGGTGCAAAGCTATTAACCGAATGTTAAATATCGCTGCAAATTTTTCAGGTTAAACGACCTATAAACATTCATTGGAGCTCTAGTGTATGATTTTAACACCGGTGCTACTGGAGATGGTGTTTGTGGTGGTTTTGGTAGGATTATAAATGAAAGCAGTAAAGAATGTGTATAGAATCTTTACAGAACCTGCTTCAATATGTATTCAATCATCCAAGCACTCGGCAACACAAAGAATGCACTAAATCAATTTTCTGGCATATTCGTAGAAACACACATGAGACAAACACAAAGAACACACCATTACACATGAATATGAATGAAGAATAGATTTCAAAAACAAACGCTCACTAAAAATACAATTGGTTATGAATGGAATACCTTCGACGATAGATCTCCTTAATTGGCTCAAAAGCTGATTAGCGAATGTGAAAAACGATTAAGCACAATGAATTACAGTGTATCCCCTAAATCCCTGCACAGACCAAAGCATGTTATTCATCTTGTTAGCGTTGCGGTACACCTGCTGCCAGGTAACAGGGGTTTCACGGAGATACATTGATTAAGTACATAACAATCATATATCAGTATTACTAGGCTAGTGATACTAAGCAGAAGCTTCGAAGGGGCACAAGATTCACTTCTGCACATCCTTATACCCACATTATTTCTCTCTGTTCCCCTTCTCTCTCTCTCACTCTCTCACTTTCTCTCTCTCTCTCTCTCTCTCTACCTATCTATCTATCTATCTATCTATCTATCTATATCTATATATATATATATATATATATATATATATATATATATGTGTGTGTGTGTGTGTGTGTGTGTGTGTGTGTGTGTGTGTGTGTGTGTGTGTGTGTGTGTGTGTGTGTGCATGTGTGTGTGTGTGTGTGTGTGTGTGTGTGCATGTGTAAGCCAAAAGGAGTTTAACTCGGCTCCATATGATTTAAAGTTTCTTGGGTTCCTAGGTCACGTACATCTCATTATTTTTAGGCCCAAGTGATACCCGCTGATTGTATTGAGTACTGTACATGGTAGGTGAGTCAGTGACTCAGTCATTGCTCAATATTAGTGACAGTTGTTTTTGAGTTGAAGAAACCAAATTCTAAGGCGTTTGGATTTACACTTGAGGATGGGTGAATAAGAGAGGTGAGCTAAAATCTGTACAGACAGAAGGAATTAAATACTTTCAGGTTGAGTCGGGGTCAGCTAGGTCTAGGGTGATATATTTGGATTGTCTGCTGCCATGGCTTTCAATTCCAATAACTGAGTGTACGTCTGACGGCAACAATAAGATAACTCATTTCTGTTGATGGATACTGCCGACTGGTGGGCTATAGGTAGTCTCTAGCTAAGATAGAATTGGTGACACCGTGTTCATGATGAATAATATTCCATTTACTGTAGGGGAATTTATCGTTTGTATACATTTAGATGCGTATAAATGTAAATAGAAAGCTGTGTCATATAATTAGTGATCGTATCCATTTGGGTCTCTATGAAGACTTTGGAAATAGTATGAGTCAATGAGTTGTCCTTGTGTTTGGATATTTCTCCAGATATGACTCCTTCGGCTATTATCGTTATAGCCAGCATGTATCTGGTTCTGTGTCAAAGAAATGTTTTGCTCAGATTCTCAGGTTCATCTTATATTGACCATGTTTGCAGTAGCGAAGCTAATATTGGTTTAAAATGCTGGCACAAAGCCACCAGGTTTGTGGGAGGGGCGAAGTCGAATAAATCGCTCCCAGAGCTTATCTGGTGCTTATCTTATCGACCACGAAAGGTTAAAAGCCAAAGTCGACCTTGGCTGAATTTGAATTCAGAGCACAAAAATGGACGAAATACCGCTAAGCATTTCGTCCGGCGTGCTAACGATTCTACCAGACCACGGCCTTTCACCTGACAAAAAGAAATGAAACATTGGCACATTTGTCTGTTTTGATCTCCAAGATGTGTGAGAGGGGGAGACCTTATGATAAGCACACGTTCATAAGTGTGTTCTCTACACATGTTACAGGCTTTTGGGATCTTCTACATTGGATGTTCCAAGTGCAATTTAAAGCCTAACCACAAAGGATAACATTTCTGTAACATAATACAATAGTATTTCTCTGATGACCTGATGCAGAAATACCTAATAATCACAACAGCGAAACGTACATAGGAACTACATGATATAAACTTATATTTATTATGATTTCTCTTATGTTTGCTCTGCATATCATAAACAGTAATACTACCAATATTAATTCTAATCTAAGCTCTATACGGAACGATAATATTCTACGGTGATATGCAGCAGACTGGTGGATAGTATTTTGCGTAGAGCTCTAAATTCAACGGTAGCAGTTGTCAATTTAACTGTACGCATAATATCTACACTATACATTCATAAACACACAAACACACACTCTCTCTCTATCTCTATCTCTCTCTCTCTCTCTCTCTCTCTCTCTCTCTCTCTCTCTCACACACACACACACACACACACACACATACATACATACATATATACGTGTGTGTGTGTGTGTGTGTGTGTGTGTGTGTGTGTTTTAGTGTGGTTGCGTTCATACATATTAATAAATAGATCCTTTGGCTGAATTAGCGTGTAATGTTTTGAATATCTGCGTACCGGTGTTCGATTAATGAAATACAGGCAGAATTAGTGACACAGTGTAACAAATTTGGTCTTTCGAACTCCAGAGACAATTCATCTGAAGAACTTAAGCACTCTTTCCGTCGATCCTCTTTCGCTCACAAGTCCTATGTAGACCTGAGGCTATACACCGAAGACACTGGTCTTTGATACTATGTTGATTGTTAATCGATCTTCATAGATATTCCCTCGTATCTGTGTCTACACAAAAATGTGTGTTTATTTATGCATGTGTGTATGTGTTTGTGTCTGCGCATGCTTGTGTTTGTCTTTATTTAGTAATAAGTGTGTGTACAATGTTCAATAGTTTAAATCTTAATATTAAATTTATCAATATACAGCATTTACGCTTCTTCAGCGAATTATACAAATCTTGAAGTAGAGAAGATTTATTGTAGACGTTGGTCGTGTCATGTTGTTAAGAGTAATAAGTAAATAAATCAAACGATCTTTCGAAATACTATCATTCAGAGAGGTTACCAAATATACATTTTATCATTCCTAATTGTTACTTCAGTGAAGTAATGCACGAATTGCATATATGACATATTATAATATCACCACAGTTTTACAAAGGTCAAAGTGGTATAATCTTTCTGTTATTTGCCATCGAATAGCTAAGATAGCTTAAAATAAAATTTCCTCGGACTTAATGTTCCGATATCATGCCCTTTTATTCAAATATATTTGAACTCAACAGTAATTCGATATTTTTCGCGTTTTATGGAGGTTCAGAGAAAATCTGGGAAAATCAATAGAATGTTGGCTTACGAATGTTCGCATAGAAAAGGTCAATGTCTCAAATGGATGGTTTTGCTACAGAATGCCTATTGAGATGAAATTTAACTTTTGGTTAGCCAGTCTGCTCATTGGTAAATAAGCCACTGGTGTTTACATACAACTTAGTACCACATGCAACTGGGAGACTCTATAAATAGCTGGTGTTTTCTTAACTGAAAATATTAAACTAAAACGTTACAAGGAATAATATTTAGAAAAGCTCTTCGTTGAAATTACTAAGGACACGTTTGCAGGCTTCATTAGAGAAAAAGAAACATAAATATTATAACCTGCCATTGAACGAGCAAGATAAATATTATTGTTTGAATAAACGAATACCGATACTGGTAAATTATAATCGATAATAACGTTGATCGTTCAGTTTGACATTCAAACACCTAATACAAGTTTGATTTGGATGAAGAGAAAATGCACTCTTATTTAGTAGAACTTCAAATGTTACATTGTAATGTTTATATATTTCGCATTGAAATTATAACAGACGGAAGGCAGCAAACTGGAAGAATGATTGGCACGGCCGGAA
Organism: Octopus bimaculoides; assembly: GCF_046866305.1. NCBI lineage: Eukaryota > Metazoa > Mollusca > Cephalopoda > Octopoda > Octopodidae > Octopus > Octopus bimaculoides. Next base: position 984,542 of record NC_142939.1, on the reverse strand, counting down.
AAAATGCTTAGCGGCTTTTAGTCCGTGTTTACGTTCTGAGTCCAAATTTGGCCGGGGTTGACTTTGCCTTTCATACTTTCAGGGTCGAAAAAATAAGTACCCCAACCCCGAAAATGCTGGCCCCGTGCCGAAAGTTGAAACCCATATTATAAATGATGGAAAGCGATTTAGAAGGGGACTGAATCTGCATCATGGTCTCGGCCAACCAGCAAATTACTTCTCTTTTTACATTTGTGTAAGTAATGCAGAGTTAAATCATATATATTAAATGAAAGGTTGCAAGCGCCATATATAAACGCACTCTTCAGAAGTTTCTCCGATAATTTTAAGCAGTAACACTAGAGAACCAACAAACCAAATAAATTGGCATTTCATTAAATTGTCCAAATATACTTTACGCTGCATTGATGGCCTCAGTTTCAGTGATGGAATCGATCAACATTTTGTTTGTTTCTCAGGAAACTCAGCTAATGCTGCCTCTGTAAATTCTTTTACCTCGCATTTCGTGTAACGCCTATAGGAAACAAATAATATATGAGATACTGAAATGCAAATATACAATTAGATACCCAGCAATCTAGGTCATTTCTAGGTGGCAGAGTTGAGTTAGTTCTAATGTGATGACTGCGATGAACTAGTTTTCCAAAAATTATCCATATTTATATTCACATAATAAAAGTGTTAGGTCACAATAGGTTTTCTCTTCAGAAAGCGAATGATTCATTTGTTTATCATGGTAAAATGTGTATCTCGAAATCTAAGATTTTCACTAATAGAATTCATTCTATATTCTTCGATGGGAGTTCTTTTGACGCGATATTCATAATTTTCTCCAACTGTAGCAATTTTGCTAACAACGAGATAACGAATTGAGGTCACTCTGCTGATAAATAAATAACGCAGCATCTATTGCAGGGAGTCATTATCTCGATAGATGTGCGCCTCTAACGACGTGGAACTGCACACAGATCATTGAAATAAATGAAGGATATATGGCAGTTCGCGTGACGCCAAAATCCTAATGATTAAAATTATGTGTGCGTGAGGCACAATATATATTTCTCATTCTCTGTGTTTCACTCTCTCTCCCTCTTATATCTCTCTCACTCTCTCTTTCATTCTTTATATCCATCTCTCTTTCTCTATGTCTTTGTCTTTGTCTCTCTCTCCCTTTCTCTCTATCCCCTCCTCTCTCTTTCATTCTGCATACGTATGTATATAGGTTTCTGTGTGTGGGTGGACGTATGTGTGTATGCGTGAATGTATACATGTGCCAATGTGTGTATAAATATATGAACATGCAAATGTGTGTATGAATACATGAACATGCAAATAACAAGTTGAAAATCGGGATACATTACATAAATAAAACACACTCACACACAAACTCACACAAAAATATGCGAGATGAAGTCGAGGCATTGAATGTTTGTTTGTGTGCTTCGTGTGTTTGTCTGCATCATCTAAACCTGTCATTGATAGAGTTCGTTATGTGAGTTAGAAACGTTGTTTCTTTGTTTCCTTCAGTGTGTTTATTCATGGTGTGTGGAGATGATGCTGCACGCTTATAAACTGGCACTGCGATCGATACGTTGAAGCAGATGGTGACAGTTTGGTTTGACAGCCTGTTTTCTAACGCAAACTGCTCCGAAGAGTTTGCAGATGATACAAAATCTGAGGGAAAGGAATGCACAAATAATGCTTTTTTATAAAGCCAAAATTTATGAATAAATATTCCTGTAGAAATATACCTTTATTCTAAGACTTAATTAATATGAAGGTATTCATTCCAATACCAAATATTCAACTTTTAAGACTTAAGATATCAACCTAAATTCTCAGCATGGATTATATAACATTTATACATTTATAATGCGTGTAGGCACTGTGTTGACTTGCGGCTAATCATAATTAATTATGCAATACAAAATATTATACTGATCTATGTTTGAAACGTCGAGTTCCCGTTGGGGAGTATTTCTCTTTAATACTCTTTATACGAAATATTATTTTACATCTATTTTACTACATTACGTTTGAAATTCCAACTATGTTTAATTCATATATATTCTCCCTACAAATAGAACGTACATTTCCTCTTACCTAAAAATATAAACAACGAAGAAATAAGGAGCATACATTTGTTCAACTTGTGATCGAAATTCATTGCAAACATTCTATGTAATATTTGTCATATAAGGAAGAAACCATTCGTTATGTTAAATAGAAAATATATTCTCTAAAAATGAATTTGCTCTTTATCATCTTCCATGTTCTTTCTGCTCAGTTTCTTTCTTTCTTTCTTTTTTTCTTTCCTTCCCTTTCTAATTTAAAACAAATATATCTATTTCTGGTTAAAAAATATATGCCTTTTAATTTGAAGCTTACAATATAATTATGGACACATTCAAATCCTATAAACAGTTAATTCATAAAAGCATTGTTTCTAAATAGCATCATATGACATGGGAGATTGCTGTGGGAGAAAATATTTCAATCAGTTCGCTAAAAGCAAGTAAAACAGCGGAATAAATGTGTTATTTCCTTCCCCTCAGCTTATCACATAAAGTGTTATAACATGCATCGTGAATAAAAGGATCAAAATTCATATATTATCGATGAATCTCTGTCATGTCTGTGAAAGTATTAAATCTTAACCCTCAAATTCATAGATATTATAATGTGGAACAACTGAAAGCAACATAAGAATTATTGCACTTGTCTTGCCCAGCAATACTGTTATGGTGAATACTTGCAACCCACAAGACCCCCATTTTCTAGCTAACGAATTTCCTTCAACCGTAGTCTACGACACGATATTTTGTGGGTTTAATTTCTTCCAGCTTCCAGTAAAGTCAATATATTGAAATACATTCGTATGCCAAACTGAAAAACTAGCATGCACATTCAAATTAATATATGTATTAACTTAGATGCCAGAGGATAATCAGTGGGAAGTACAAAAAGGTAAGAAAAGAAGCGTGCTTTTGATACAACATCTTATAAACAAATTAATAAAAAGCAAGTCTGTTATAATAATGTAAAATCTTTCGAAGACGTCTTTTCTGCTGAGAGAAAAATATATATGGTATGCATGTGTATGCAAATATTATGCATTTTGAAGTTATTAATTTATATTTTCAAATTTTTACTTGGATGTATTACCATTCTTCATGCATGTGATATGATATGTTATAAACTAGATATAAATAATTAAATTAAAATAATTACAAATCTGATTCTTTTCAGAAAACAACTCATGCCATTTTTCTGGATCCATTCTCCTTTTCTGAATAAAAAGAGTTTGCTAAACTACTGTATGATATTCAAAGTTAGAAGCAGTGAAATCTATATATCATAATAATGACGGCAAACCAAATAGTATCATTTCGATGTCATTAAAACGTACTGTTCGGGGTGACATAGTGTATAATAGGAAATGTATCCATTACGTAAACCTTCCTCTAGGGTTATACAACAGTAAGATTGATTTCAATACAGCGCAATTATCAAGCGTTCCACTTGAAGGTACTTTAGAATGTTGGCAATATGTCCCCGCTTCGTATATAGCTACATGTGATTATACGTGAACTTACCAGGCTTCATACTGTTTCTTATATGGAATGAGAGACAAAATACACAGAGTAGGAAGGGTAATTCATATAAGAAAGTCTTAAGTTGTTATTTCCCTTGTGCTAGACATGTCTCTTTGTAACTTTTGATACGTGCAAGTGGTTTCTAAGTCAAATATAGTTTTATTGTACCATATACTTATATCCTCATACACGTTTTAAAAAAGCGTTGCTTCTGGATATTTCTATTTCATATTAGGATGGGAAATAGCAACGATATTATTAAGAGTGTTAACCACGAATTACATGCGAAAGAAAATATCTGTCAATAAAATTTTAACGAAAGAATATAAGAGCCATTTTTCCAGAGAAAATTAAATGCAAGTGTAGTTAATGTTCTGAGATATTTAGCTCGATAAAGAACCCCGAATGTGCTAATGAACTGTGAGTAATATTCAAGAAAAAATGTAAGGTGGTGACCTGAGATAATCGTTAGCACGCCTGGCAAAATATTTTGTAGCGTTCTGTTCGTCTTTACGTTCAAATTCAGACGACGTTGACTTTGCATCTCATCCTTTCGAGGTCGATAAAATAAGTACCAATTGAACACTGCAGGAGATGTAATCGATTTATTCCTTACTCCGAACTAGTTTGCCTTGTGCCAAAATTTGAAACCAATTTTCAAGCGAATGTCAAAAACAAAAACAAAAAACAGGTAAAGACTCAAACTCAAACAAACGGCAATTCATAAAAGGTTAAGATTAAAACTGTGAATAGTAAACGGAGGATGAAATTACAATTGAATCTATTGTTGAGTAAATATTATAATGTGAGATTCTATATACAAGAGGTGTTATCGAATATGCTATTATTTCGATACTATTTTGGTTTACATGTTTGCCATGATTAATTCTATGTCGTGTACACACTCACGAATAAACAGATCTATAATACACACGCTCATGCACACACTAACACACACACGTACGTACGTTTGTATGTACGTATGTATGTATCTATATATAAAAGTGCATATAGCTACAGCAATCCCTTAGTATATTTACTAATGAACGTCAAACTTCAGTCGCAGTGAATTTTTTAAAGCTTGAAATATGTTTTTTGAATTTAAGGGAGAAATATAGAAACATTGATGTATATGCTTGTTTGCGTGTTTGCGTGTGTGCGCGAGTGTTTGTGTGGGTGGTGAGTGTGTGTGTGTGTGTGTGTGTGTTTGTGTGTTTGGATATGAATCAAAGCTCATATGTGTATATGTATGCATGTGTATATATATAGATGTATATATGTATGCATATATACGCGTATGGATGTATATTTATATATGCATCTACGTATATATTCTCAACCAAAGACAAAAATGGGAAGAAAGAAGAAAGAGAACAAAATTACGAGTAAAAGAATGTTTTAAAATCTTTGTAATTATGCATATGTTTTGAAACGGGTATTTTCCCAGATTTGGGCAATACAGGCTTGCATACATGCATTCCCAAGCCCACATGCAGTGATACTCACACATTCACACATACACGCATACATGCCTCTATGTATCCATTTATTCATTTATCTCTCTCTATATATAATATATATATATATATATATATGTATATGTATATATATATATATATATATATATATATATATATATATATATATATATATATATATATATATATATATATATATATATATGTATGCATATATATCTAAATGCGCACACACACACAGCCATGTACATGTGTGTGGTGTGTGTGTGTCTGTATGCATGCATGTGTGTGCGTGTAATGAATAAAAGAGATGGAGAATAAGAGACAGAAAGAGATAGCGGGAGAATAGTAAAGAAGGCATTTCAAAAATGTCTCAATCGTACATGTGTTTATAAAGGCGCATTTTCCCACATTTTGGCAACGTTTATATACACGAACAATAAGCACACATACTGTACAAAGAATCGCATGTATCAAATTCGTAATAGAGTATAA